>NW_027445953.1:0-149664 GCF_038048845.1 Mixophyes fleayi
TGACATCTTCAAACTGAAGGGCTCCTTCCCGACAAGGCTGCAGGACGACTGATGTGGCCACCGACTGCAAGCAATCGCGATGAATGAATAAGCCGGCGCGTCTTGAAGACGTCACTGGAAACCGCGACGCTGTTAACGGTGCTCTTAAGGGGGTAATGTAAGTATGTGGCCATGGACAATGTACTTTACAAAGTGTTGTACATTGTCCATGGCCACATACTTACATTACCCCTTAACAGCACTGATAGCAGCGTTGCGTTTCCCAGTGACGTCATCAAGTCGCACCGGCTTCTTCATTCATCGCGATTGCTTGCAGTAGGTGTCCACATCAGTGGTCCTGCAGCCTCGTCGGGAAGGAGCCTTTTGGTGTCAAGACGTCAGGGTAAGTCTTGTCGGAATAATAACCATCATTATTCCGTACCCCACCCATTTTAAAAGAGAAAAGATTAGAAGAAGGCCAAAAAATGCTGAAACAGGAGAGCCGTGATGTCTATATCATGGGGTCCATGTCTCGTGAAATTTGGGAAGGGTGTCGCTAAGAACGGCTGTGATATACTACATGGGCGAAATGTGCCATAATCTATTTATCAATTCTGGTTTGGCAGTGGGAAGTGTCTTTTTCCAAGCTTCGCTATTAATAGTTTACAAGCTTGACTAACCTGAAGTATCAGATGGTCCGCTAGTTTTTTTTGTTACGGTTCTCAGGAGTTTTCTATCAGTCAGTGTTAGAGCTGGTCTTCCTAAGGTATGGAGTCTAACGAACTCCCCGCTCTTCACCAAAAACCGCCGCAAGGCGGGATGGAGTTTGCTACCGGAGTTCCCCAGGTCACGGCCCTTAGGTTAGCCCACTGACTTGATAGGTGACAGATGGTTGGTAAGAGATCCGGCTGCATAAAGGAGTATAGACTCTGTAGAGGTAGCTTAGCACAGAGGAGCAGTATCAGTTAGCTGAGGAAACACAGCACATACAGAAGAATCCAAGCCATATACAGTGGAACTCCGGGTCGGATACACTGAGGACACACCACACTCAGGAGAGTCGCCGAGTTGGATACACTGGTGTTCAGACAGCACGTGGTCAAAAGCATAGCTGGATCGGATACACAGCTGCACAGGCAACAGCGTAGTCAATAAGGATAGCTAGGTCGGATACACAGGTACACAGGCAACAGCGGATCCAGAAGCAGAGGTTAAACAAGTCAAAGGTCATACACAGGGAAACACCGGAAACAGCACAGGATACACAAGAAGAGCCAAACACAAAGGGATAACTTGTTGCTCTGAGAAGGCTGCAGTGTCCAGATGAGCTTTATATAGTCTGCAAATAGTGCATGCCGCCTCCCAGCCACGATCATGTGACCACCCAAACCAGGAAGTGCTGAGCTGTATACAGAGACAGGGAAATCAGCATCACAGAAGCAAGTAAGTTTATGACAGCTTATAGGTGGGTTGGCTATGTTGAGCAAATATATTGCGGGGTCCCTGGGGAAATGAACAGTTGAGAGTTGGTGGAGAAGGGTCAGTGCAATATCCCATCATGATTGGATAATGGGACAGTCCCACCAGATGTGTAAGTGAGTACCCTGTCCACCACAGTCTCGCCAGCACCTGTCTGACTAGGTATCATCTTGAATACACTTTATAAGCCGTTTCCCTAACACTCGCATTAATGAAGGCCTTAGCCACACGTTTCCGAATTGCTGATCATCCCTCGATATCGCGGACCATCCCAAGATACCCCCACCTCCCCCCGTCTCCTCGTAGGGATCCAAAAAAAGTAAGCCCAAGTTGTTGGGGTTTTTTAACATTGGTGGGACATCATTCCCTCCTGTTAGATTCCTTCTTAGGATTTGTGGCTGTGGTCAGGCACGAAAAAAAATATTATAGACCAGGATATAACATAGTGCATATGAAAAAGTTGGAGTTGCCCATACTAACCAATCTGATCTTTATCTAAACTGCACTAAATAAATCATGGTTATTTGGTTAACATGGCTAACATCACATTTTTATTTTTATAAATGTCCCTCAGAGTCATCCAATCACAGAGTGACAGATTAATATAATTTCCTGTTTTACCAATTTAGAATATGTTTTAATTGGAAAGAAAAAAAGGGCGCTTCTTTAAATTAATGAAATGTGTACAAGTGTATAAAATCATTTGAAACGGCAGCCAAGGACAAATAGGACCAATGTGACGTCCAACAGGTGAGCTTAACCCCAATATAGCTATATTGTGCACAAAATTCTCCTTTATGTTTATGCTGACACAGTGATTTTTAAATTCTGTTTGTTTCTGAGCGCCGGACAACATTTTTCTTTTATTTGCACTTGCACATTGGTCCTATTTGCCCTTGGCTGCCGTTTCAAACGATTTTATACACTTGTACACATTTCATTAATTTAAAGAAGCGCCCTTTTTTTCTTTCACTATTTTCTAGTTTTTTGGGAGATGACCACTCCCTACAAAGGTGCTGCAGGCTTTATAAGATGGAGGTTCAGGGGAAGGTTTTAAATGGAACACCCTGAATGTAAATTTGTATCACTAGCTTAGGGACTCACCTACAGGAGATGCCTTGACGTCCGGCAGGTGAGCTTCACCCCGAAATAGCTATATTGTGCACAAAATTCTCCTTTATGTTTATGCTGACACAGTGATTTTTAAATTCTGTTTGTTTCTGAGCGCCGGACAACATTTTGCTTTTATTTGCACTTGCACATTGGTCCTATTTGTCCTTGGCTGCCGTTTCAAATGATTTTATACACTTGTACACATTTCATTAATTTAAAGAAGCGCCCTTTTTTTCTTGCATATTTTAATTGGAGCTGCAATTTATTTTACAACGTTTTTGCAATAATTCACTGTTCACATGCATTGGGGCCATTTAGAAAACAAAAACTAGCAGGGCTCAAGGCAAGCACAATATTTTTTTGTTGTTATGTGACACAACTGTGGCTGGTTTTACTGCAAAGGTGCAGCAGAGGTAAGTAAGGCACATATACAATGATCATCCACAACATTAAAACCCCTACCTAATATTGTGTGTGTCCCCCATCAGGGGATACCTGGGTGTTCTTGGTCTACAACAATGTTTAGTTAGGTGGTACGTGTCAAAGTAACATCCACATGAATGCCAGGACCCAAGGTTTTCCAGCAGATCATTTCCCAGATCATCACACTGCCTTCACCGGCTTGCCTTCTTCCCATAGTGCATCCTGGTGCCATCTTTTGCCTAGATAATTTTCGCACACGCAAGCAGCTGTCCACACAATGTAAAAGAAAATATGTTTCATCGAACCAGACCACCTTCTTTCATTGCTCCATGGTCCAGTTTTGATGCTCACTTGTCCATTGTAGGCCCTTTCATTGGGCTTGTTTACAATTTACAGTCATCCTGTATTGTTTATGTATATTAGTACAAAAAGATAAAGCTGTATTACCTAGAGTGCTCCTACAAGGTGGCTGCCTAAGATGAAAATCAGGATTGCCCCCACAAACAAAAAACATTCAGAAATAACATAAACAGTGGATAAACATCTCTGGGCGCTACCATGTAAATCACAATAATAATATGCATGGGACTACCATATCACAAGTCCATAGATGGATGTATAAGTTCAATGTGGGGAATAGTTCATTCATAATCCAATCCACAGAGTGGATGAGTACACTTCTTGTAGTGCCAGTATTTTCAGTGATCACTTGCATTCATGGAGTAATATATATAAAAAAGAAAGAAAGATATTGTGATAATGTATTGCCTTCAATTTTCAATTTATTCTTTTAAAACAATCTAAAAAAAATGTCAAATGTAAGTGCATAAATGCATCAAGACATACAATAATAAAACTGATATAACACTCCAAAGAACACAAGGTAATGGCCGACTACCAGATTTGGCCGATGAAAAAGACATATAGTAAAGTTCTTTTCCAGAAGATCAACTTCAGAAAGCATGGCAGTCAGTAACAGGCACATGATCTTTTGGAAAAAAACTCTACTTTCTATATATAAAAATAATTTAATACATACAAAATTAAAATATTCTTATAAAAACATAATTCATAAATGACAACATCATCCGATCCATAATGCAAACAAAAGAACGCATGTGTTTACAGATTTCCTATTAAATTGAATTAGATCACACGATCATGATCTAGAGACTCCATGCTAGTGGATCTCGCTGTTATAGTATAAATAAGTCCCAGACTAGACAGGCTGGGCTACTCCAAAAACATACTAGTAGTTTAATTGGTTGCTGTCAAATTGACCCTAGTATACGTATATATAACCAATAAAAATAATGATAATAAGAAATAAATGCCTTTTAGGAAGTGTATCTTTACGTGTCCTATAGGCTTGGAGCAATTCTCCAAGTTGATGATGATGGTGTCCGCAATTCACTCAGAACATATCTATATGGTAGATTTCAAGTTAGAATTAGAATTTAATTAGAAGTTGCATGTATCTCAAGATACATGCTACTCAAATTACAATCACAGAAAAAGAAGTGCATGGATACATTTTTGCATGTACACAAAAGTTGCAACTTTATGTTTAACTGAGGACCATAATTTAAAACATATAGGTGATTTCAGAATCCCAAAGGAGTTTCATGGGACTTTCAGCAGACTTGGCAGTAAAGACAGAATTTATTCAAATAATGTGATGACACTACCCGATTCATAGGGATTTCTTTTACATACTGCAGCCACAGTCAAAGGAGTATAAGGATCTATTAGGAGAATTCAATTCCTAACGGTGTCCCATTGGAGTCTTGCGTGATGAGGCGCAAAAAAAGAAAAATATTCTAAAATAAATTAACAATACTATACTATACTATACTACTAATACTACTATGATCATTAATAAAAATATATGTTTACATTTTTATTTATATTAAATGCATAAATCAAGAAGTTCTTAAAGTGTAATGTACATATAATGCATTTTTATATTCTCTCTTACTTCCATACAAATGTCCTTTGCTATCTAGTGTCAGGCATACATGGAGTTCTTAATACAAAGACGGTGACAGTGACAGTCATCTCTATCAGTCGTCACCTACACTCAGGGCCGGACTGGGACTAAAAATCAGCCCTGGCATTTAAAGCACACAGGCCCACGTGGACTCCATGCACTATATTGTTCCACACTGATGCTGGCGCAGTACAACATGATGTAGTATGAGTGTGTGTGGGGGGGGAGGGGGTATTTATTTCTCCTAATGACCCTCAACATTACATTATTAGCACCCCAATTACATCAATAAACACCATGACAATACATTATTAGTACCCAAATTACAGCAATAAATAACCCCCCACACACACTCATACTACATCAATCATCCCCACATTACAGCAACCGGCATCACTTAACACATTACAGCAACCGGCATCACCCCCCACATTACAGCAACCAGCATCACCCCCCACATTACAGCAACCGGCATCACCCCCCACATTACAGCAACCGGCATCACCCCCACATTACAGCGTCCAGCATCACCCCCCACATTACAGAGTCCAGCATCACCCCCCACATTACAGCGTCCAGCATCACCCCCACATTACAGCAACCGGCATCACCCCCACATTACAGCGTCCAGCATTTCCCCCACATTACAGCAACTGGCGAGATTGCTAAAACAGCATGCTGTTTGAACTATTTAGCCATTCTGAACATAAACGAAAGGGCCATTTCATGTCCAATGATTGCTTCCTTAGGATTGTATATGGGAAATGGGCACAGTGTCTTGTAATTTCAGTGTACGTTTTTGTTTTGTTTTTTTTACCCTGCAATCTATTTACTGATTTCAACATTTGTTGTTTTTTTTTTTTTAAATTGCAACAAATCTTCAAGAATACTGGTGTTTGGCCAAAATCAGGATGCACAATATGTCATTACATAGTTAACCCTTATTAGAGTGTAAAAGCAATCCAAAATTTACAAATGAAAAAATGGGTTTATGGCTGATGACTCCTCTGCTGCATCCTCAGACATCTGCACAGCACAAATTCAATGAGGCACACATAGCCACTAGTAGAGGTGTGTTACAGCGTACCTTTGTACTCTTGTAAACCAGGTTCAGGTTCCGAGAATAATCTGGGGGGTGGCTATGTATGCACCTGAAAAGGTGTCTGATATTATCCTGGCTGGCTGTTTGATACATAATGTAGCTTTACATCAACTTACCCCACCGATTATTGCAGTAGACAGTGAACAAGTAGGGGTCCGTGTCCCATCTGGTGATGTGCAGAGCACGGAGGGGGGGAGGCAGATTAGAGACCATCTCATTACAAACTACTTTACATGTAAGGTCATACTTGGAAAAAATGTTATTGCTATAAAATGTGTTTGATGTCAGTGCAATTTATTTTTTACCTTAAATTTATAAGTAGATTGGAACCTTAAAACAGAGGATAGTGTGTACTCCTCATGTGGTGCATATGTGAACCTCCCTGAAAAGTTACAGTCAGATGTCAATGTGTAAGTGAAATTAGTGCATTGCTTTTTACAAGCAGTATACTCTTGATTACTTGGCAAAAAAGAAAGACAGATGCATTGAAATATAACTGCATTTATTGCATTAGAACACAATAGAAATAAATGTACAATGCATACACATGCATAACAAAACATAAAAACAAAAGATATTTTAGACACTAACGCCACCTTTTTGCAGGCACATCACCACCTCGGAAGCCACTATTTACTCTCCCTCGCCCACCCCTGGTGCGAGCACCTCTCCTTGGAGGAGTACTTAACAGAGATCTGCTAGGCGTACTAGCGGTACTGGTGGTGGCTGATGACAAAGGTGCTGGGAAAGGGAAACGGGCCATAATTTCAGAATGAATTTGGCCTGCCAGCCGGTTAACGTTGGCATTAACCTCTCTTACAGCGGAATGTAAGGCCTCCACAGCTCCAGTCATTTGGGCCATACCAACATTGGACTGCTCTATAGCAGTTGCTATTCTATTTAATGCTGCAGGAATTTGAGAGTTGCTGCGCTGTGCCCGCCTCAAATGGCCCAGAATGTGAGACATGTGCCTCGTCTGGGTGTCCATAAAGCTTGTTTGCAGTTGTTGAAATTGGCCAATTGAAAGGGCCATTTCTCTGGCTGGGTCCAAAGGTGGAGGTGTGCGTTCAGCAGGCCCAGGTGCATGTTCGGCGAGGCCAGACACAGGGCATCCACAGTTTGGAGGGTAATCATGGCTTCCTCCTCTGGCTCAGGTGACATGGCCAAGGACTCCCGCTGAGATGCATGAGATGAAGACGGCCCTGTGTATGAAAAATCACCGTAAGTATATAGGATCTAATATGTTTGTATATTGTATTATGAGCACTGGATAGAAAAGAATAATGTTTTGCAACTACAGATGTTAGCAATCTAGATTTCTTGGCCTATGCAACCTGCTTAAGGATGCACTTTTTATCTTTGGAGTACACATTCTCATTTGGATTATGTATGGCTGAGGGGGATAGAAAAGTAAATTTTTATTACCAACAAATATAATGATGCAGGCAGCCAAGTGCTTTGGGGTAAGCTATTACTATTTTAGTTCTCCCTCTGTGTAGTACATGATGTGGGATATTTACCAAACTGCGTGCTTCAAAGAGTGGAGATGTTGCCAATAGCAACCAATCAGATTTTAGCAGACATTTGGTAGAATGCAATTAATAAATTTAAGTTAGAATCTGCTTGGTTGCTATGGGCAACATCTCTAGGTTTCCAAACCCTCAGTTTAGTAAATGTAGCCCTATGTTCTCATTGCAAACCATATAAAAACAGTAAATATAACATGGACACCAACATTTGCACATAAAAACTTCTAACTACATTATTTCTCCACCAAACAGAGAACAGGCACTGGCTTGCTCTTGTGGGGCAGAATCTCTCACTGAAGCTGGAGGTGTAGACCTCGGACTGGGAGATAACTCTGGTCCAGGCGATTCTGGGTCTATTAGAAAAAGCATACAATGTATTTGCAGCAACAATCCATTTCAAAATATACACATTTTTTTAAAAATGTGTTTTTAAAAAAAAGAAAAAAGCATTTTAAATAACCCATCTATGGTATTGTCACATGTATATGGGGGATATTGGTATGGAACCAATCATATAAATAATGTGTTATGATACTACCCCCAGGAGATCCAGTGCCATTGCTCACACAGGAGCAGGAGGTACTTATGGAATCCAAAACCCACAAGATCTGACAATGCAATAATGGCATTTTGCCTCGATTTAGATCCGAGGACGCGCAAAAGTAACGAGCTGGCTCGCGAGCCTACTCGGATCCCCTAAGTTCAGGTGGGCTTTTCAGAAAACCGAGCCTAAGCTTCTGTAATATATATATATATATAATTTATATATACACATATATAGGTATGTATTTCGGCATGTGAAACAATGAAATCAGCTATTCATGCTACAATAAGGACTAAGGTCAAGAGTTATTCTGCACTTAATAGCATACTGTAAATCATAATAAAGACCCTTGGATTAAGTATATTGTTACCTGTTGCTATAGCAGCATGATGAAATACTGTAAAAATCATCAGTATTACCCTTTCAATAGACAAAAAGCTAACTCTACGGCAATCTCAAATAATCACATGAGAAAACCAGAGGAATAAACAAATATTAATCTAGTAATCCAGGAATTAAAGGAAATCTACATTTCACTAAAATATGCAGACACATGTATATTTTTTATGTTATTTTTAAGCATATAACATTTTTCCATTGCATATCTATTAAAGTAGGAATGTGACCATTGGTATCACTTTTATGTATTCCAATTCAATGTTGTAATGTGATCTTGGAGGCTATTTTAAAAGAGTGGGACTTGCATGGTGCATCACATTTATATATGTGTACTTGCATTTATTTTGGGGGTCCATGAATAAATAGGTGTACTCATCTAGTGGACCAGTTAATATTAAATGTGAACAGCAATATTCATTTATTTTTCATATAACTCTTGAAAATCAAGGGACATTGTGCAGGGCACTGTGCTTTGTTTGTTTATTAACCAGGGGCACTATTATTTATTTATTTATTTCTTTAACAACAGAGGCAACAATTGTAGTGCACACTCTTGGCATAACAAACTACAAGTGTGTAAACATGTATTTCCACAAGAGTGTGTTTTCTATATTAAGAGTATTGCCCTGGTTCCCACCGACCGGGGTACCAGGATGGGCCCAGTGCTACTCAACATTGGGCCAGTACTGTCTTGGGGTGGGCGCCTGATCTTTCTTTGCCCCTCCCCCAAGGACTGGACTTGATGCTGAGTAACACTGAGCTTGTAGAATATTGAAGCATTTTGGCCTGAACTGTATGCAGTTTAGGGATTTGCAAAATACAACACATTGGGTGTGGCTTGAGAATACAAGCCTTTAAATTGCAAGCTATTAAATCCTGCAGTTTGGATCTGAAAACCACATACATTGTGCAGCGGTTTACAAACCACATGCTAAATGCAGCTCAGTACATTTCCCACTCTGTTTCTTATTACTTGTATTAAAACATCCTGTTGTGGGCCTCAAACCTATGTTGGACTGTTTTATACAAGAGAAACATAAATGTAAATGTGACTTCAAGGCAACTAAAACAATGGCTTTAAAATTCACTGAGTTTCTAGCCCATGTTAGATACATTTACATGTGATTAATTTGTATTGTGCTTCATAGATTTGAATGCGTCCTCCACTCTACCGAAACTGCCCTGGCCAAGGTTACTAATGATCTCCTATCGGCCAAATCCAAGGGTCATTTCTCCCTACTCATCCTCCTTGACCTTTCTGCAGCCTTTGACACCGTGGATCACCCCCTCCTGCTGCAAACTCTTCTCTCTCTCTGCCTCTCTGGTTCTGTCCACGCCTGGTTCACCTCATACCTCGCTAACCGCTCCTTCTCTGTATCCATGTCTGGTTCTTCCTCCTCCCCCTACCCTCTCGCTGTAGGAGTCCCACAGGGTTCCGTTCTCGGCCCTCTACTCTTTTCGCTCTATATTTCCTCCCTTGGTGCTCTCATCTCCTCCTTTGGCCTTCAGTATCACCTTTATGCTGATGACATTCAACTTTACATCTCTTCACCTGATCTTTCCTCCACCCTCCTCGCTCAGGTATCTGACTGCCTCTCCGCCATCTCCTCCTGGATGTCGGAGCGCTTTCTCAAAATCAACATTTCCAAAACTGAACTCATTGTCTTTCCTCCTCCCAGCCTCCCATCCCACCATGACTTCTCCATTGTCGTTAACAACACTACCATCTCCTCTGTCACCCAACTCCGCTGCTTGGGTGTCACCCTTGACTCCTCTCTCTCTTTTGCCCCCCACATTCATTCTCTTGCCAAAGCCTGTCGCTTCCAACTACGCAACATCGCCCGAATCCGTCCTTTCTCTCTCAGGAGGCCACCAAAACCATCATACACGCACTCATCATCTCCCGCCTGGATTACTGCAACCTCCTCCTCACCGGCCTCCCCAACTCCCGTCTCTCCCCCCTCCGCTCTATACTCAATGCGGCTGCAAGACTCATCTACCTCTCACGCCGCTCCTCCTCTGCCTCCCCTCTCTGCCTTGCCCTACACTGGCTCCCCTTCCCCTACAGAATTCTTTTCAAACTCCTCACCACCACTTACAAGGCTCTCTCCCACTCTACTGCCCCTTATATCTCTAACCTCCTCTCCATTCACACTCCCACCCGCTCCCTGCGCTCGGCCAATGACCGCCGCCTCTCCTCCACTCTGATCACCTCTTCCCATTCCAGATCCAGGACTTTTCCTGTGCAGCCCCCCTTCACTGGAATGACCTCCCTCGCTCCATCCGCCTCTCTCCTACTCTGTGCTCCTTCAAACGTGCACTCAAAACTCACCTCTTTCTCAAAGCCTACCAACCATCCACTTAACCCCCATCTCCTCCACTCATTCTCCCCTCTCTCCCATTCCCTCAACTGGCTCCTCTTGTGCCTGGTCTGTTTAACCCTCCCTTAGGATGTAAGCTCGCTTGAGCAGGGCCCTCTTCCCTCCTGTCTCCTTACCCGTTCTTCTGCTCTGGGTCTATTGCATCTGCCTGCCTGGAGTTTCTGAAGTATTGGTACTTTTGTTTATTGTTCTGTACTGTTATACCTTGTATAGTCTACTGTTTGTACTATGTGCGGCGCTGCGGAAACCTTGTGGCGCCTAACAAATAAATGATAATAATAATAATAATAATGCATCTTGTGTTATTTCAGTACGCCTGACTTGTGTCAATGCAGTTAAAAACTGTGCTTGAAAAGACACATTTAAGAAGTGTGTACAGTGTGTTTGTCTTATCACCGTCACCTCCCTGTGCTCTGGAATGCAATGCAATGTTTTGTGAGCACGTCTTTTAATCATAGCATCAGCTCAAATAAAAGGTCAAAACGTTGATGGGGAAAGTCGTGTAACCTGTGACAGGTGTAGAAAGAGGAAAATATTGTTTTCAATTAATGAAGTTAGGCTTAGGGTGTCTTTTATTCAATTAAAATTTACTCCTTTGTTGTAATGGCCAGGGACCTTAGAGACCAAGTATGGTGGTATAGTTTTGTTAATGGCTTTGTATGTTAGTATATATAAGTTCTTTATATTGAATTGGGCAAAGTGCAGATGACCAATGTAGGGACTAGCAGAGCAGAGCAGCAGTAGAAGAACTTTTGTGAGGTAAATAAATCTAAAAGTTGCATTCAAAATAGATTGTAGGAGTGAATGTCTAGTTAGAGGAAGACCGGTAAGAAGGGAATCACAATAATGAAAGCAGGGTATTATGAATTAAAGGTTTTGCAGTGTCTTGAGTAAGATATGTGCGTTTTCTGGAGATGTTCCTTAGATATATGTAACAGGATGTGTATACAGATTGTGTATGGAGAGCAAAGGAAAGTTCTGAATAAAGGATGTCATCTAGGCAGCGAACTTGAGGGGTAAGGTCTATTGTTGAGTTGTCAACAGATATAGAAATGTCAGAAAAATAGCTATTGTGGACTGGTGTAAAGATGATTAGCTAATTACTTGAATTTGAGGTAGCTAGAGAGACATTCAGTAATAAATCGTAAAATAGATAGATACATTTGAATGTCATACACAGAGAGGTGATAATGAAATCCAAAGGGGCTTATTTGATTTCCAAGAGAAATGGTATAGATAGAGAAAAACAGAGGGCTTGGACCTGGCTTTGTCATACTCCAACTGATAAAGCCGAGAGGAAGTAGATTCAGAAAAAGCAAACTCTGAAATACATCCTTTTCTTACTCAGGATGCTAAAAAAAAACTCTTATCCATTCTCTCATCATCTCCTGTCTTCACTATTGCAACCTCCTGCTATCTGGCATTTCTGACATCCATATATCCACACTTCAATCCATCCTAAATGCTGCTGCAAGACTGATCTTCTTCTCTCACTGCTCCACATCTGCTGCACCACTTTGCAAATCCTTACACTGGCTTCCTGTGTCCCCCAGAATCAAATTCAAATTACTCACCCTTACCTACAAAGCTCTCAACAACACTACCCCTGCATACATCTCAAATCTCATATGAAAATACTCTCCCTCCCGCTATCTTAGATCTACCTCTGACCTGTGCCTTGTCTTGTCTCTGGTAATCACCTCTCACTCCCGCCTACAATTCTTCTCCCCTGCTGCTCCCCACTTATGGAGTTCCCTACTATGATCAGACTGTCCCACAGCCTTCAAATCTTTAGATTTTTAGTCTTTCAACTTTTGGAGGATGGCCTGATGTCAAGAAGGCGAGCAAAGAAGCCTCTTCTCTCCAGGAAAAACATCAGTGACAGACTGATATTCTGAAAAAGGTACAGGGATTGGACTGCTGAGGACTGGGATAAAGTCATTTTCTCTGATGAATCCATTTCATAATCTGATAGGTCGCTGTTAAGGTCAATAATTCTGAAGAGATTGGGAGGCAGGTTCTCGGCTGCTGAAGAGTTAACAAAAGTTTGTTTTCTAGATCACTGACCTTCTATCACATACCGGACCCGACCCGACCGATCTCTCAGTCAGGCTCCGGTTCTCTTACCTATGTTTTCCTCTTCCGCTCCTCTTCGACCTGAGAATACTGCAGCTACCTCTGAACAGTGCCATGTTTTAAATTAGGTCTGCACATGTGCAGACCCATCTTTTAAAGAGTTCCATTGCTGCCTATTGGACACTGCTCTTTAATGGCCAGACTACTTAAACCACCTGGTTCATTCATCCTGTGCCAGTTCTTTGAGTCTCTCTACCTGTGAGGTTGTGTCTACTCCTGGCTCTTTTACCTACGCAGATGATCCAGTCATCCTGGTGCTCAACTTCCCTAGACCTGGTGTGTGGAACTTTATATTTACCTGTTCCAGTTACTGTGCTTCCCAGCATCACCTGGACCACCGTGTATCTCTTCTGCTAACCCTCATTGATCCAGCCTCCCTGATGGTAGCTTACCTGGATCCCCTTGCATCTTTGTTGCAGGACTCCACCCTACCTGTTCCAGCTACCATGTCTCCCAGCATTACCTGCACATTGCTGTCTTTGACTTTCAGCTCTCCGCTTTCCTAGACATCCTGCTGCCTGGGATACTTGGACCCCAGTGTCCATGCCTTCCAATTATTACTAGCTATTGCATCTCCATCCAGTCTGCACACTCCACAGAGCCCCAGTTGTTGCCTATGGGGAGAACCGCGACCTGCGTACAGATGCCACTAAGCCCACACTCGCTTGCGGGGGTCACTTGTGAACCCCTTCTGTTCCATTAGAATCCCTGCCTCCCTGTAGGTGGTGCTAAACCAAGCAGGCCCCAAGGGTCCCAAATCACCGTTGATCCATGAAACCTTCACCCCTTTTATGTTCTGGGAGGCCCTAGTAATTGCAGCCAGGGGCTATATTATTAGGGTAAAGATTAAGAGGGAGAGCCTTGTTTTGTGCTGTTTTTAATAAGAATGGGATCTGAGGGGAAACCATTGACTATGACTCTGGTTGAGGGATAAAAGTAAAAAGCTGAGACAGAAGTGGAGTGGAGCTGAGGCAGAAGTGGAGTGGAGCTGAGGCAGAAGTGGAGTGGCGAGAGAGGAAGATAAGTCTTGCTGCAGCGTTAAGTATAGATAAAAGAGGAGCAAGATGGGAGTAGGGATGGCCAGTAAGTAGAAGTAAAGCGAGAAATGATCAGTGAGAGGATAAGTTTTGGTGGCATAATGTAAGAGGAAGTGTATGATATAAGCGATGTTGCGTAGCTGTAAGCAACAGGATTGGGCAAGAGATTGGATGTGGGGGGTGAAGGAGAGGGCAGAGTCAAGAATTACATCCAGGCAACAGACATGGGGAAGAGAACAGATATGTTTTTTTTAACAGTGATGGAGAGAGTGGGGAGGAAACATCTAGGAGGAGATGGTGGAGAGGCAATTTGACACCCAAGAGGAGAGTGAATTGGAGAGATCAGGAGATGAAAGGTAGAGTTGGGTGTCGTCGATATAGAGGTGGCACTGGAGGCCGAAGGAACAGATGAGTTCACCCAGGGAGGAGGTGTACAGAGCAAAAAGCAAAAACCAAGGACAGAACCCTGAGGGACTCCTATGGGAAGGATTGATGGGGAAGGAGAAACCCGAGAAGGAGATTTACCTCACCATCACCTCCTGATGGTGAGGTAAAGGGCAAATAAATCCTTCTGATCTGTTACCTACTATGTAATTTTAATATAACAACACCCAGCCTCACTCTACACAATAAAGTACATTTTTACCAATTATGGTTATTATTCACAATCCTTTCCTTTTTTTTATGTCTGGCTGTAGCAGATCTCCATAAAAAGCTTCATAATACCTGGGTACATTTTACGACTGCTCTCAAGTCGCAAAGCCCATATAGGATACAAGTAGACAAACATTTTCCTATAGCAGCCTCTCCTACCACTGTCACACTATGCCTTCCCACAACAATGCATAGACTGTGCCAAGCTTTTTCACCAATGAAACCTGGTCTGCCTCTATCTTCTTGTAATCCAGTCCCACATGTCATTAAAATCAGAGAATCTGAGGAATAGTGAAGAAAATATTGGATTCCTTTATTTTCCATGGATTCCTTCAATACCTGATTAAATTGAAGTGATACAGTTTGGAAGCAAGCTCCTGGGAAGACAGGAAGATTAGAGGTCTCATCCTATGGGTTAGTTATAGAGTCTTAAATGCTATAACAGTGATTAAACATTTCATAGTAATAGTAAGCCAACTCAAACTTCAAACTGAAACCTTGTTTTCAATATTCACTGTTCAAGGATAGTGCCACCAGGACAAACATGCCAAATTGAACTGGTCCAATTATCACAATCGGACAACAGTTGAAGGTCCTTAAACTGGTCAAATTTCATTGAATTCCTATGTCCTAATGAATTGAATTGAATTGAAGTCCTAATGGTCAAATAATTTGAGCATCTACAATGGTATAATTTGTAAATCACAAAATGTTGCACCACAGAATTCATCTTCCAAATTACTTTCTGTTCCATTTCTGGCATCTTCAAATATCCCCTCTTCTCTAAGCTTCTTTTTGTCTCTCCAGATCTTAGATAAGCTGTATATGCAAAGGCGCATAATTCAGAATTAGTTGGGCATCCTGGTTTTAGAAAAACAATTCAAAGATTAAACAGGTCTGAGTGATGGACCACAGTTGCATGATAAGTCTTATTTAAATCATGCGCCAGAGTATCTGTACCAGGGCTAAGTCTCCATGAGGAAAATTTTCTGATGATTTAAGCCAATACCTACAGAGCTTTGGAGTGATCTCTCAGTGTATTTTGCACTAAAATGAGCATACCTTATTCTCATGGGAATCCCATAATTTGGGTGACAGTAGACATATTTAGTATGTGTCATTCTGTCCTACATCATTTAGTCAAACAATTAGGTTATTTATTGTAAATCACATTATAAAAATATTTGATATTCCAGCAAAAACTGTGTTGGATAGCAGAACTCTCAAGATTCTTTAGAGCATTTTTGTAAAATATTGGGAATGATTTTTCTACCTATCATCCCCAAAGTAATGGGCAAACCAAGCGGACAAATGATTCCTTGAAACAGCATCTCAGATGTTAAGTCTCAGAGCACCAGTCAGACTGGGCTGATTATCTTTCTTGGTCAGAATAATCTTTTACCTTTTCCCAAATTCAACTACTGTGATTTGATGATTTTTCTGTGTCTGTGATAGACATCCTAGCTAATGACAAATAAGGACCTGCAGTGGAACGAATGAAACTAAACCTAAAGCTCTTATTACCAGCAATGACACTTACCTGAAAGGGTTAACTTTTCCTCCAGGGAGAAACATCCAATAGGATCCCAAGGGGTGGGGTTACCAAGTCTTCATAAGTTAGTGCAGGCAGGAAGTCTTTCTTTTTCCTGCAAGAATTCCCACCGGTCCTCCCTGCTGCTATGTTTTTATGTCTGCCTGATGTTTGCTGCTATTAACCACGTTTTTCTCCTAATTCAGATGAGGCTCAGTCGGTCGGGAAAGCAGTGCAGACAGTGGTTCAATACATGGCACAAGTGTGATGTTGGGCCGCAGTATTCTTCCCCCTTCGATCCTGTTTCTCCCAGGGTTACTTGTGAAGAGCCAAGGGTATAGTTTGTGAAAGTGTGCCCTTTTGGGGCTAGGAGGGGCGGAGTCTTTCTGACACCATAAAGTAGCTCCCCATCCCCATTTGTTAGTTGGTACTGACTGGTAGCGGTCCCTGCCACGCCTTGCGTTTATTAATTATACTGTGACCTTATTTCGCCAAAATTTAAACATGTGTCCGAATCGTTATTTCAGGTCATAAGTAAGTTGAACAAATCTAGGGGAAAAGGTTTAATGAAGGTGTGGAGCTGGTGTATAGGCTCTTGGAGTTTATTTTTTATTTATGTCTTCAACATCAGTTCTCCCAGACACATATTCTTATATATCTCATCTAACTCAAGTTTAGAAAATATAAGTCTATTGATAAAACACAATGAGCCTGATTAATGTTTGGACCTAAGTCTCTATGCATGATGTATCTTGCGTGAAATAGCTCTGTGCATGCTGGGAAACAGTCCTAATGCCAATGAACACCATTGCATGCAATTCATGTCTAAATGCAACTGACACTTACAACTGCCTCCGAGTTGAAGGGGCGGAGTGGGAGAGGGAAGGGGCAGATGAACTTCGGCAATGTACAGTAAGGGCGTGCCAATGCAGTTGTGGCTGATTCAAGTCCTGGGGTTCTCTAAAGTTCGTTTTACAACTGTATAATTTGCACCAGATTCAGGGAAGGTGTAAGCGGCGACTGATAGTAATAACTGTCACGGCATCATCTTTGTATTAAAAACTATATGTAAGCATGTCACTAGATAGCAAGGAAAACATGTATGCAAGGAAGATTGACTGCATAAACACCTTATACAGTACGCATTAAAACATCTTGATTTATGCATTTAACGTAAAAAAAAAAAGTATATTTTTAAAAATCCATATTTTTCATTAATGATTAAACTATTAAATTGTTAATTTTATAAAAAAAATAATAATTCTGTTCTGATGTGTTCTTTGAGTGAACAGACTCTTGTGTGAATACTGCAGTCAGTTATTTCTCTATACATACGGTAAGTAACATTCAGGCAGAGCGTAATTCGACCTAGATTCCAATGGAAACTTATCTTGAGATCTCCTTGGATATGAATCCG
The DNA here is from genome assembly GCF_038048845.1 of Mixophyes fleayi. NCBI lineage: Eukaryota > Metazoa > Chordata > Amphibia > Anura > Limnodynastidae > Mixophyes > Mixophyes fleayi. The sequence continues at coordinate 17,715 of NW_027445953.1, forward strand.
ATCAGAAATATGCTCAAGTGCAAGATAATCATAAAAAATGTCAAACTCTGGATCCTCTCAGCAAAGTTAGGTTGTAAACAGGGCCGCCGAGAGGGGGGGGAGCGGGTACATTTTACCCAGGCCCGGGCTTACCAGGGGGCCCGGGCCGGGCCCTCGGTTCTAATTTTTACATTTATTTATTTATTTATTTTTCAATCTTGTGTTTTTTTTATGTATTTTTTTTTTTTTGCGCGGCGGGGGGTGGAGGGTCGGTTCGTTGGTGGGGGGAGCTGGAACAATAAAACAAAAAGAAAAAAAAGAAAAATACTCACGTGACCGCGGCGCTGCATCCCTCCTCTCCTCTTCTTCATTCACACTGACTGCCGGGCGTGACGTCATCAAGTCACGCCCATCAGTCAGTGAGGAGCGCCGGACAAGACAAAGCTAGAAGAAAGAAGAGAAGACAGAAGAGAAAAAGAAAGAAGCTGACAGGAGGTAAGTAAAGAAACAGAGAGGCAAGGGGAGGAAAGGGACAGTGCTATAAAGAAGGGGGAGTAAAACAACGGGGGAGAGAGGCTGAGAATACATAAAAACGGGGAGAGAAACAATAAAGTAAAAAGGGGAGAGAAACAATAAATAAAAAAGGGGAGAGAAACAATAAAGTAAAAAGGGGAGAGAAACAATAAATAAAAAAGGGGAGAGAAACAGAATAAAAAAGGGGAGAGAAGCAATAAATAAAAAAGGGGAGAGAAACATAGAATAAAAAAGGGGAGAGAAACATAGAATAAAAAAGGGGAGAGAAACATAGAATAAAAAAGGGGAGAGAAACATAGAATAAAAAAGGGGAGAGAAATAATAAATAAAAAAGGGGAGAGAAACAGAATAAATAAAAAAGGGGAGAGAAGCACAGAGTTAAAAAAAAAATGGGGAGAGAAACAGAATAAATAAAAAAGTGGAGAGAAACATAAAATAAATAAAAAAGGGGAGAGAAACATAGAATAAATAAAAAAGTGGAGAGAAGCACAGAATAAATAAAAAAGGAGAGAGAAACAGTATAAATAAAAAAGGGGAGAGAAGCACAGAGTTAAAATAAAAAGGGGAGAGAAACAGTATAAATAAAAAAGGGGAGAGAAGCACAGAGTTAAAATAAAAAGGGGAGAGAAACAGACTAAATAAAAAAGGGGAGAGAAGCACAGAGTTAAAAAAAAGGGGAGTGGCACATTTAATAGTGGGGACTATTAATTTAAGATGGGGTGGTTTGGGGGCTATTGCATATGGGGGTGAGTTTAGGGAGAATGAGGTCTATTTATTAAATGTGACTATGAATTTATTAATGGCAGTGATGGTTGCGGGAAATAGGTATTATTTTAATGTTGGGGCTGGAGGAAGGCCTAATTATTAATCGTGGGTGCTATTGATTTAACGCCGGGGCTGACTGTCACTTTCTAAATGTAGGCATTTTTTTTCCCAAATAGGTCCTCCAACATTCCAGGATCCGGACAAGCCAAAACTAAAGAAAGCAGCAGTCACAGGTGGAGAAAGTGAGAAGAACAGGTAGGAGAGAGCCCCCAGTGAAGGCTCAATGCTGGCACTGAAAACTTATAAAGTTGCCTCTATGAAATATGTATAACATCTGCACAGTACTGTTTCAGTTATTCAGTATAGTGGATGTAATTCCCAGCATTTAAGTGCTCAGGTATTTAGAACAGTGGCACCTGAGGTAATTTGAAGAGCTCTGTTTGATGCACACCTGCATTATAAATCATAATACCACAAAGTTTCCTTTCTTCTGTCAAAAATATACCTACCCACGTGTTACTGTATGAAGCACTGCTGACTGTCTACTGATGTCTGGCAGTAGTGTTGTGGAAACTTGGCTTGGCAATCACAAGCTAAGGTAGGAAAAAAATAATACAATCCTTATTTTTAATCACACTGTCAGAAACAAAAGAGACTTCGTACTTAACCCCTGATGAGCTTAGAATATTATAATCTGCATAAAAAATGTTCATCCTAACAGTAAACATGAAGGGATTTATTTAACCACTTCAAGACTGGAAGTGGCTTATATCTATATTACCTGGTCAATTTTCATGATTTCATGCTGTGTTGGCTTTGCTGAGAATAAAATTAGTATAAACAAATGGAGAACTTTGCGAACAAATTCTTAACAGGGTTCTTCACCCTCCCTGAATAACTTATTTTAGTTTATTTAGCACACTAATCATACTTGGCCAGCTTTGACCACTGCTGTAACCTTTGAAGGAGTTTACAGTTTCCGACTTATTACCCTGCACATTCTAACTGATTATAATGTTCCTTCCTCCCAATGCATAGAAGAGCCCAGGGGGCATTACAAGTGCCACAATTTCCCCTATAGATCAGACATACACAGTCACTTGCACTGACTCCCTTTCTGCAGTGTAGCATGATTAGTATTGTGTTCCAGAACAGTATGCTCTTTAAAATTCTGCACATGCCACTGAATAGCACATTATAGATAATACTTATGTGCTGTCATCCTATAATAGGACATGAGCAATCAGCATGTGTGTCAGTGGTTTGCCTGAAAGTCAACATTACAGTTTATAGCAGTGTAGAGCCTGGAATGTTAGCAGTCAGCACTGGACCATGTTACTAGGTAAATATTGTCTTGTATAGTACAATAAGCTACTTTAGAAAAGGGGAGGGATACAGAAAACAGTGGAGGACTCATTTAATATTCAGTGGAAAGTTAAATGTTTATTCAAATGTTGCCACAATGTTGCACTTATACAGAGCCTGGAATGTTAGCAGTTTGCACTGGACCATGTTACTAGGTAAATATTGTCATGTATAGTACAATAAGCGACTCTAGAAAGGGGAGGGGTACAGAAAACAGTGGAAAGTTAAATGTTTATTCCAATGTTGCACTTATACATCATCACAGGAAACACTTTGGGGAATAAGCTATTATTAACATAAGTATCATGATTTATTATACATCTTGCTCCATAGAGACGTATGTTTGGGAAGGACATGTAGACTAATTCACATGCATATAGAAATTGTATGAAAGGCACTGCAGTACTGTAGAGCGTTTTACAGTGTTCATCTTGCCTAGTCACAGTGGGCTTAACCCTTGTTTATGAGAATTGTCTCCCTAGATACCGGCCACTGTCTAGCATCGGTCACACTGAACAAATGAAAAAGTTAAGTTTAAATACTTTAGACTCCGTACACAGTTTTGGCTTGCTGGACAGATGACACTCCCACCGTGTTTTTATAAAGGAGTTCTCATCAGGTCCTCTGCTTGATTAGCCTCACTGCAGACACACCTCTCAGCTGCTGTTAGCTGTGGAAAAAGATAATTCCAAACTACTTCAAAATATGTAAGTTAAATCACACCTTATACTACTATTTTGTCACACATATGTCCTCCACATGTTTTTTGTAAGCTAGGTGCACTGCTGTGGAAATGTGTAATCCTCTCTGCGGTCTTGCCCTGCAGACTGTCAGTTAAATACTGAACTCCTCTCTTGGAGGATACATACACCAATCAGCCACAACATTAAAACCACTAACAATAACATTCATTATCTCATTACAATGGCACCTGTCAAAGGGTGGGATATATTAGGCAGCAAATGAACAGTCATTACTTGAAGTGGATGTGTTGGCATCACAAAACTACAGGTCTTGTGGGGTGTTCCTGGTATGCAGTGGTTAGTACCTACCAAAAGTAGTCAAAAGAAGGACAACTGGTGAAGCGGCAACAGGGTCATGGGCACCTAGATATCATTGATGCGAGTGGGGAGCGAAGGCTAGCCATCTACTCCAGTCCCACAGAAGAGCTATTGCTGAAAAAGTTAATGTTGGCTATGATAGAAAGGTGTTAGAACACACAGTGCATCATAGCTTGCTGTGTATGGGGCTGCATAGCTGAGGACTGGGCAGAGTGACCATGCTGACGCCAGTCTTCTAGCGAAAGCGCCTACATTGGGCATGTGAGCGCCAGAATTGGACCATGGAGCAATGGAAGGTGGAGGCCTGGTCTAATGATGTTTTCATTTACAACTTGTGGTCGGCCGTGTGCGTCATTTACCTGGGAAAGAGATGGCACCAGGATGCACTCTGGGAAAAAGGCAAGCCTGCATAGGCAGTGTGATGCTCTGGGCAATGTTCTACTGGGAAACCTTGGATCCTGGCATTCATGGATGGTACTTTGACACGTATCAACTACCTTAACATCATTGCAGACCAAGTACACCCCTTCATGGTAACGGTATTCCCTGATGACAGTCGCCTCTTTCAGCAGGATAATGCACCCTGCCACACTGAAAAAATTGTTAAGGAATGGTCTGAGGAGCATGACAAAGAGTTCAAGGTGTTGACTTGGCCTCCAAAGACCCCAGATTCTAATCTGATCGAGCATCTGTGGGATATACTGGAAAAACATGTCAGCCCATGGAGTCCTCACCTCACAACTTACAGGACTTAAAGGATCTGCTGCTAATGTCTTGGTGCCAGATGCCACAGTACACCTTCAAACGTCTTATGGAGTCCATGCCTCGATGGGTCAGAGCTGTTTTGGTGGCACAAGGGTGACCTATACAGTATAAGGCAGGTAGTTTTAATGTTTTGGCTGATACATATACCATTATCTTCAGCCTTTGGCAGCAAATATTTATCATATGTGCATAGTAAAATTTTTAAAATAAATAATAGATTTTGATCTTTTAATCCTACCCGTATGTACAATGGTAACATACGGGTAGGATTAACTGATGTAATGATAAATATAAACCAACTAATATAAAATAAACTGATTTTCCTTTTTATGAAGCAAGATTGTAAAGTGAAAATTCGAAGCATACTCTATATCGATTGGGCAGCATTTCAAAGTAGTTAAAAAAAATAATACAAACTTTTGATTTAGATAAGTGTACTTGTTTTGGTATATTTGCCACATATATACAATATTTATGCAGATTAAATGGCAATACAAGTTTATCAGAATGGTCATTTATGATATTTTTAAAATTGCATACACATAGCGCAAATGTAATATTGTTCCCCCTTATGTGACATCATGCATGTATTTTTGAACAATTGCATTTTTTTTTAAGTTTAAGGGCGTGACTCAGAACGCCACGATTGGTGGCAACTGCGGGATAGCAAAGAAAGAAGGACTGTGCGTATCACAGAACATGACCACTTTGAGGCATTTAGATTGTTCAGTGACCAAAGGTTCCTTTTAGTATAAGCAAATCACACATTAATTTATTATAGAGTAATCTAACATAGCTGCGTGCCATTTACATAGGCCCCCTCCCCTAAATCTACAGCATTATATATGTTTACAAAATCTTGACATGCATAGTATATTCTTAAATAACTGTAGCCTATAAAATTAGCTTGTATTGTAAATACAAGTAAGTATTATTAATATATATATATATATATATATATATATATATATACATATATATATATATGTTTCAAACTAATTGAAATGATTAGTAATATAATTATTTCAAAAAGACAATAATACAATAAATTGATATTAAAATACACAGTTGTGGCCAAATATATTGGCACCCTTGCACTTTTCTCAAATAACTCACAATTTCCTATAAACATAAAGGTGAAATTAACAACAGCTTTTGGTCTCCACAATTCTTTCTCTGTTAATATTACAGAACCTCTGTTTTTGACTTTAATACTGTATAGAAATTTTGAATCAGACAATAAAAAGAAATAGCACTGACAAAATTACTGACACTCTAGAGCAGTGGTTCCCAAACTTTTTCAGTTCGCGGCACCCTTAGAGTCTCCATATTTTTTCAAGGCACCCCTCCAAAATAATTACTGAGCAGTCCTGTTTTAGAAGTAGTTGGGTCAAAAAATTGTAATAAGTATTTAGGTCACGACAGAAATACTTATTTAGTTGTATGCAAAAATGCCCCTCTGCATCCAGACACTCTGCCCCCTCTGCATCCAGGCACACTGCCCCCTATGCATCCAGGCACACTGCCCCCTCTGCATCCAGGCACACTGCCCTCTCTCACGTTGCCCCCTCTGCCCTCTCTCACGCTGTCCCCATCCTCTGCCCTCTCTCACGCTGTCCCCCTCCTCTGTCCTCTCTCACGCTGTCCCCCTCTGCCCTCTCTCACGCTGTCCCCCTCCTCTGCCCTCTCTCACGCTGTCCCCCTCCTCTGCCCTCTGTCCCCCTCCTCTGCCCTCTGTCCCCCTCCTCTGCTCTCTGTCCCCCTCCTCTGCCCTCTGTCCCCCTCCTCTGCCCTCTGTCCCCCTCCTCTGCCCTCTGTCCTCCTCCTCTGCCCTCTGTCCACCTCCTCTGCCCCCCTCCTCTGCCCTCTGTCCCCCTCCTCTGCCATCATTCTGTCCCCCTCCTCTGCAATCATTCTGTCCCCCTCCTCTGCCCTCTCTCACGCTGTCCCCCTCCTCTGCCCTCTCTCACGCTGTCCCCTTCCTCTGCCCTCTGTCCCCCTCCTCTGCCCTCTGTCCCCCTCCTCTGCCATCATTCTGTCCCCCTCCTCTGCCATCATTCTGTCCCCCTCCTCTGCCATCTGTCCCCCTCCTCTGCCATCATTCTGTCCCCCTCCTCTGCCATCATTCTTTCCCCCTCCTCTGCCATCTGTCCCCCTCCTCTGCCATCATTCTGTCCCCCTCCTCTGCCATCATTCTGTCCCCCTCCTCTGCTATAATTCTGTCCCCTTCTCTGCTACGATCCCTCTCACACTCTTCCCCGCACCAGGCACCAGCCACAGAAAGAAGAAATAAAACAGGAACTTACCAATCCGCCGGGCGCCGGGACCCAGCAGCCTCCTCTCTCCCGCAGCTGTCACTGACGTCGAAATTCAATGACAGCTGCGGGAGAGAGGAGGCTGCTGGGTCCCGGCACCCGGCGGATTGGTAAGTTCCTGTTTTCTTTCTTTTTTCTAGGTCTGGCCCGCGGCACCCCAGTGACAGCGCCGCGCCACCCCTGGGAGCCGCGGCGCACAGTTTGGGATCCGCCGCTCTAGAGCATAGTAGCCTGCTCTCCCGGGAGACTCCCGAATTCCGCATGTAATGCAATTAAGGTGCCATATACCTGGGATATTGCCGGGGTGGCAATCTGAAAGTGGTATTAGAGAGCATTGATGTCTGATGGTAACTGGGGGCAGGGCAGGGCCAAATTGTCGCGAGTCGCGAAGCCCCTGCCCCTTCCACACCTTTTCCTATACCCCTCTTCAGTGATCTCCCGGAGGGAGCCAGCCAAAAGTCTGCAAGCATGTGGTAACCGTGCATTGCATTGGATAGGAAATAGACTCCCTGTTGTATGGTGTGTAGGAAAAATGAAACTTAAGTATATGAATAGTAAATAAAACACAAATACAATAACCTTTGGTACACTTGCCATTAATTTATTGCGGTTCCCACTAAACCACCATTATTAATACTTGCCTACTCTTGGAAACTTGTTTCTGGGAGAGGGGGCGTGACTGGGGGGCGGGGTGTTGACCCCGTCCCCGCGAAAACTTAATTTACGTTGCAAGGGGCGGGGCCAAAATGACGCAATTGGCCTCCTCCCGCCCTCCAAAATGGCGTGATTCACAGAGAATCGCGTCAAATGACGCGATTCTCTGTGATTTCCTGGATGCGGGAGAAATGCCAGCTCTCGCGGAAGCCCGGGAGACTGACCCGAATTTCGGGAGTCTCCCGGACTTTCTGGGAGAGTTGGCATGTATGCCACTAATTGTGGTAATATTTTGTCTATATACAAGAAACAAGTCCCTCCCCCATGTTCTTGGTATACTCTCTTTTGAATATACATTCTGTGATATAGTTCGTATGTGAAGCACAGATATGCTTGTACATCATGCAGCTCATTTAGTAGTGACAGTTTTATTGTATGTTTACACTATATATAATTCCTGGCCATCTGTGGTCTGTTTCAAAGCTCTGCAGGGGACTGACTATACAGTTCCTACAATTTGAATGATGCAATTGATGAGATCTTGGCGTTGAACCTCATCTGCGTGACTTCTTAATCTTCGCAGCGAGCCGGTTACCCCCACACATCCATTTTGTGGGCAGAACTAGTTTTAAGCCTGATGTGAGTGGGTTCTCTGTGCAGCACTGCGGAATTAGTGGCGCTATATAAATAAATGGTGATGATGATGATGATGATGATGATGATGATGAAGCCTGTTGATTTGCTAGGAAAACACTGAAGCACCGCCTGAATAATATTCGTCTGGTACTGGTTTCAAGTGAGCGCAAGGACTACTTTCTCAAGAATATTAAAACCACAAAACTGATGCCTTCACTCTGTATAGGTCCACTTTTAGGCAGGTTTGGACAGAATAATGTAGAATTCAGGAGCACATCAGACAAATCTAGAAGCCTGAAGTATCTCTTAAAGGGCAGGAAGATGCGCTTCAGTGACCTTAACAAAAGGAAATTATTCTCTCTCTTTCATCCAGTTTCGGGGACTCTTTGAGCTTCAGTGACCTTAACAGAAATTCCTCCAAAAAGTTTGGTGCCAGAAATTATTCTTTCTTTTTAATTCAGTTTGAGGGACTCTGCTACCCTGGCTTGTATGAGGGGACTCAGGAGTTGCAACCCCTGTAGCTCCTCAGTGTTCTGTAAGTGCATATAGGAGTTGGGCTAAATGTTAGCGGTCCATTGACATGCACATATGTATATATATTCAGAGAGATACATATATATATGTATATATAAAACCATATGTGCTGTGGGAATTAGATATGTACATAAAGATGGCATATACAGCCCACATTGGCTGTGATTTAAGGTAAAAATTGGTTGAACATAAATCCTAGTTATAATAAAGAAATAGTGCATTGATGTGATGATCAAGGTGTCCTTGTGTGCAAATACGGATATATATATTTGACAATGCAGACGCTTTTCTAATAGGCATCAGTAGTACTAATTATAGTACTACAGGGAAGGATTAGTGGTGTATTACACATATAGTGTGTATGCATCTGTTCTCCATCACTGGGTAGGGAGGTCAACTCTCCAGAATACGCACTATGCTGGACCTGATATTCCCCAATGTTCGCACATTGGGTACTAATCAGGCCCATCCAGTATCGCTTCCGAGTTCGGAATGGGATCGGGCATGGACTGAGTGGTATGCCAGCACGGTGCGCATCTGACCTTGCCGTACGTGATGTGAGTTTTACAGACAGCTGCATACATCAAACTCAATGTTAAGGCCTTTGGGAGTCTGTGTATCTAATTCAAAGATCCATCTGTGTTCTTCTTTGTTGATGATTTTAGTGAGATTCCCACCTCGCCAGTTCCTCTTGATTGGCAGAACATATACGCAACATCAAACGGAGTCTACACACTTATAGTGTTTCGAATCATTTCCACTTAAAACACAACAGTGATCCATCTTCTCTTACATTTATGGCAATTTCCAAAATCAAGAGGAACTGGCGAGGTGGGAATCTCACCAAAATCATCAACAAAGAAGAACACAGATGGATCTTTGAATTAGATACACAGACTCCCAAAGGCCTTAACATTGAGTTTGATGTATGCAGCTGTCTGTAAATCTCACATCACGTATGGCAAGGTCAGATGCGCACCGTGCTGGCATACCACTCAGTCCATGCCCGATCCCATTCCGAACTCGGAAGCGATACTGAGTGGGCCTGATTAGTACCCAATGTGCGAACATTGGGGAATATCAGGTCCAGCATAGTGCATATTCTGGAGAGTTGACCTCCCTACCCAGTGATGGAGAACAGATGCATACACACTATATGTGAAATACACAACTAATCCTTCCCTGTAGTACTATAGTACTACTGATGCCTATTAGAAAAGCGTCTGCATTGTCAAATATATATATATCCGTATTTGCACACAAGGACACCTTGATCATCACATCAATGCACTATTCCTTTATTATAACTAGGATTTATGTACAACCAATTTTTACCTTAAATCACAGCCAATGTGGGCTGTATATGCCATCTTTATGTACATATCTAATTCCCACAGCACATATGGTTTTATATATACATATATATATGTATCTCTCTGAATATATATACATATGTGCATGTCAATGGACCCATCTGCATCTGAAATTGGTTCCGATTCCGTTATCTACATCCAATATGTTAATTCTCACCTCTGGTTAAAGTCATAACAATAACGATGTGTTAAAATATACAATGGTACAATATTTACATTCAACCTCCGGGTTACGCTGTTACCCAAATAATGCCAACATTATGTATATGTGTTTTCCATGTATTATCTATCGGTGGGACAAGCCATAATATGACAGACATTTAGGACCTGCAACAGACTGGCAATTATTCTAACATCCGGTTTATACTGTCAATCATTCACAAATACTGCATAAATGACCCGCCCCCCTGCATACATCCATCACAGCCTTGAGAAAGTCACCTAGGTGACGAAACGCGTTGGGGTTATCACTCGCCGCTTCCGGTTTGTGCACATCCGGTTTTGGACATCCAGGAAGCTTGCGCTCCACAGTTGGCGTGCACGCCGCCACTACACTTGGTACAACAGTCTGCCACAACTCTGCTGACTCCCCCTTCCCAGGTACTTCACCATTCACCGATAGGACTATCCGCTCATCATCCACTTCACAATTAGATTGAACTGGACACTCTCAGGAACAGCCAGGACTGCCTTCAAGCGCAAGTATCTCGCTTCACTGTATGTGGACATTACTTTATTTGGACATTACTGTAGCACGCTGGACAATTCTTATTCTTAAAGACTGCCCTTTGATCCCCAAGCTGGATCGCATCATCCTGTTTACCATCAGTGCATTATTGCACTAGATATATGGCCACATATCTTTATTATATATTTTTTTCTGCTACATTTTTTTCTCCTTTGTTTTTTGCTCTGGTTTCTCTATTGTTATTGGTAATTTTTCACCACATGTGTCTTCTGCATTTCAAGGTATTGTAATTTTTTATGCCATGTGTTTTTAATTAACGTTTTATACCACTGTTGTCAACCCATGATTTATCAATCCTCGATAAAGTTTTTTTCCCTTATACATTAGGGTATTTTCATTATTTAGGTTCAAGCGCAGAATATTCCTTATCTATATATATATATATATATATGCTTTCAGGTTGGAGTTTCCTGTTATTCCGCTGCTGAACTTAACTTAAATCCGTAGTGCACTCTCCCCTCTATAAATTATTCGAATCAAATATATCTGCCTGCAAACTCATATAATACTCTACTTAGTCTAGCTAAGCTGCAAACAGAGTAATAAGCAAACTTACTAAATTGGGTTGAATATTAACTTATCTTTTCTCTTCTCTTCTCCACCCTCATCTTCTCCGTGTTGCAGGATGCTTAGAAAATCATGTTTGTTTCTTATTTGTTGCAGATTCAAAGACTGAAAATTTACTAAACATTGGAAAACCTTCAATTAACAGATCAACCTCTTGGAATAACGGAACGGAGGCTTGTTCTTATACCACGTCCAATGGAGACTCCAAACCACCACCGAGGCTGCCTTCAGCACCAGAATAATGTTTAGAGATGCTTTAAATCTTTCAATACGTAATAGGATATTGTGTAGACAAGTCCTTGAAGTTGTTACTATGGTCTTCTGAACAAACCATTTACTACATACATGTTAGGATGACAAGGTCAATTAGAATTGCATCACGTTTATCTTTTCTACGTGAGCTGCAGAAGAATTTGGAAAGGGATGAGCTCTTGTCAGTGTAAATCTGCAGCGCACAACATAAGCTGATGCAATTATTTTAACAGTTAAAGGAGAATTATATCTATCTTATTGAGATGATGGTTAGAAAGTTAATCTATTTGATTGGTTCAGGGAGAAGTAGCTTGCAACATTGCAAATAAGCACAAGAATTTGCAATGTAAACAAAGCCAATATATCACCACCGTAAACGTATATCTGCAGAATTATGTGGGATATAACATGTAAATATACTCCGAAACCATGTTTACTGTATATTGTACAATGGAGGTATGCCTTCAAATAATGTTTGTATTATTTTTTGAATTCCTTTTCTCCTTGGTGTAGAAAACATGAAAAGTGTCATCATTCCACAATATGTGGCATTTGTATAGACTGTACCGGATGTATGTAAAATTCTACTGTGGAATTCTAGCGATTTGGGTAACACATGTTATGGTTGAAAGGGCACATCATATTTGAAGAGTAAAAAAATAAATGTCAGATTTCAGTTCGTAGATTTATGTATACACCAACTGCATCTGTATATATAGCAAATCACACAAAATGGAAAAAAAATATTAAGCAAAGGACTTACATGACTACACATGACTACATTTTGTGTGCAATGTCTACACAATGAAATTCTATCATCATTGGAGGAAATATGCGAAAAGTCAGGCACAATGATGGTTCTGCCTGCCGAAAAATATTTGATGATGTCAAAGATGAATGGAATTGACAGATACACAAGTACATAAGCGGATTGGTTGCACAATTTATAAGGGCTGAACAATGTTTTTATACATGTTGCGTGACACTGAAAAATATTTATTTTTGGTCTAGTTGTCATTTTTTTATGCTTTTATGATCTGAAGAACTGTTTGTAGTGGAGATGTTAAAGTCAACTTAAATGAATATGTCCTCGTTCTGCAGTAAATTAAAAACTTTCCATAAATATCTGTTTTTTTCTACTCGTGGGTTCAATAAATAATCACTTTGTTATTCCTGACCTTTTTATCCGTCTCATCTCCTCCGTCATTGCTTCAAATCCCCTTACACAAGTTTCTCAATTTAGGGGGACAAATATATTACTACTTATTGATTGATCTCTATACTCACCAGGAACATTGCTGTCTCCCGCATTGCTGGTCATGATGCAATTTTATGTGCTATATATTATAGTACATTAGAATCCTATAATATTCTTTCTCATATGGCATATATTTGGCACATATTATGGAGTCAATGACAGTTGGGCAACATGCTGGAGACACCAGGAACCAGATAAGTCAAATAACAAAGAGCAGCATTTACAGTTGGTGCTGCCCTATGGCACCTTTGATTTGTAATTGTGAAGCCTACATGCGTTTGTGTCAATACCGAACACCACCTTCTCTATTATTTTTAGGAAATTAAAAGGGGGAAAAAATAAATTAATCTAAAATAAATCCATTCTGTGTTACCCCCTAAACCTTAGGCATGTGCCTAGTTTGCCTATATGGTAACTAAAGCTCTGTCTGTACTGCTGCACTTTCCACTGTTACCTAACATTACGACCTGCATTGGATGGTAGAGGTAGGTGAACAAAGAGACAGAACTAATAATGTAATGTACTTATCTCTATAAGGTGGTGCTGTGTGTAAAGGTTAAACTTAGGTTTCAGTTATCTCTACAAGCTTTGAGAAAACTTTTGTGTTTGCCTGTCACCCATTGTCATGCTGTTTGATGTTTTTAGATCTTCCTTGACATGTCCACAACCTTATTTCCATGCCATCTGACATCAGAGTCACCCATGCCACATACAAAAATCACTAAGCTATGGATTTGTGAGATGAATCAGCAATAAATAACGTTCACAAAAGGATAAGCAGACAAAACCAGCAGATCTCCGATTACAAAGTATTATTTTACTAGTAACAATTTTGCAGAAGCAAGTAAAATGATGTGCCATCTGTATTAATACATGGGTGGGGTAGGAGTTTGTGAAGAGGATTATACTGACACCACTTAGATCGACAAGAACAATCCGAATGCGGTAATTCCAACCTTGATCAAATTCAGACTTGGTAAAAAAAAATGACTGAGAAGAATCCTGTCATTACAACATACCGTACAACATACAGTGACATTCACGTGACTTCCAACAGCGACTGTTAAATGTATGCTATTAAGGGGGCAATGCGAGTACCTGAAGGGAGTGTAATGTGTTTTAGGAAGACCTGGACAGTAGACAACCACCGGGTCCTTTTATTGCCCCCTTAATAGAATAAATATAATAGTTGCTATTGGAAATGACGTGAATGTCACTGCTGGTATGTTGTAATGCTGGAATTGTTCTCATTCATTTTTTTAGCAAGTCTGAAATAAATCCAGGTAGGAATTAGAGCATTCGGATTGTTCCTGTTGGTGTAAGTGGTGTCGGTATAATCGTCTTCGCTGGAATGACTTCCAGCGTTGGTTAAGGCACCAAAGATTTCATATCAGCGGAGATTCATATGGAACATATAGGACATAAAGTAGTGGTACTCGGTAGAACGAATTGAATAGATTAAGAGTTGGAACTTGATTGAAGTGACTGATAGCTTCGGCCACTAGTCCTTTCCCGCTACCAAAAGATCACTCCTGGGCAGACTCCTAACCTGTCAGTTTTTGAAATGTTCTTGACCCCTTGTGAGATGAGATTGTAACTGGGAGGCTAGGTTAGATCTTGAGAAAAGGTAAATAGTGAGACAGCAACAAAGAACGTCCAAAACACTGTTTCCTGAAAAGTCACACTAACTGTCAGGATGTTGGATCGGGAGAGTAAGTTGTGGAGCAGAAATTTCTTAAGCTTAGGTTATTTGACAGACAGGTACCAGGTGTAGGCTACCAGCATCACGGCTTCAAGGGTAGCAGAGACACACTGGTGCCCATTCCACCCACTGCAGAGGGGCCAACACTTAGAGAAGGGTCCAAGGGCACTCATGAGTCTGTACTGGAAGGCCTCGAATGCAGTTAGTAGCACCTGAGCCAAAGGCTAAGACTGTTGTCCAGCATGAAGTTGTAGTTTTTCCTGTTTTGTGTTCTCTCATTTCATTCTCTTCTCAGGGCGGTTAATTCTTTTGATTATTAGCAGGTGACAGAGAAAGGTTCGGGTAATGATAAGGAGGTATTAAGGAGGAAGAAGTTAGTAGCATAATCAGTCCAGCCAATTACTCTATTCAATTCAGGGGTAAAGGAAAATTTAGAAACCTTGGAGCTTGGAGAAAGTGCGAGGGGCTATTGTCTGAGTAGCATTATGTCCGTAAGTATGGCGTCCCCATGGTTAGAAAAGAGATACACCCAGCAATGCCAGTCCAGTAATATTCGGACTTGAGCAGGCATCCTTGAGAATGATTATCATTCTTGGGAGGGTAAGGTTTTAGATCAAACAAAGTGCTGGGCGTGCTCACACGTGCCTCAGTGATTATATCAAGTAGGATTAGTTCTCTTTCCACTAAATATTCTTGAGGTACCCGAACTATAGGCGGGAGGTCACTAAGGGAAAAAGTAGGACACCTAGGTCCCTTAGTCTGAAGTCTCCCAATGCTTTGCAAGCCGATCACTGTTAAATCTGAGTATTGGGAGACTGGGAAGAACGAACAGACAATAGCCCGCCCACAAGTGTTGAAGTGTTGATGAAAAGAACTGATGACATTATTAGAAGTGTATTTCTAACGCAAGCTGAAGGAGATTGTATATGACATTATCGATAGACATAGGATGATGCGATTGATGAACATGAAGTGTTTAAATGTATTCTGAACTTAAAGACATGCGTTGGACAGAAGAACCTGTTAAACTTGAAGAACTGTAGTAGAGAATTCTGTATAGCTGATACATGTTCTACTGTACCTTGTACCTTTCCAAATAATGTATTAAGTGTTTTATTGCACCCTTGAAGGGCATACAAAAGGTTATCTCCAAGTTCCAGAAGTGTACGGTTTATAGTAAAAGAAGAAATCGTTTAGAGGATTAAGACTCTCTCTTATGATAACTTGTTTAGATCTACAAACAGCGTGGTCATACACCAAGGGGATTTGTATAACATAACAATGAAACGTGGTACTGAGATCCTGCATATAACATCTTTAAGGGGATAGTTTATTATACTATCAAAGGGTGGACTGTTGAAGTCGTATAATTGGATGAACGCAAGTATATTGGTTTAATATTGGTTTGCCGTGCGTATTGCGAAGCGTACGCCACGTAACACGTGGCGTGATGCGATCACACAGTAAAATACGCACGCACACACTAGCATTACAACATTTAGTTATTTATACAATTCATATTGGTTCCGTTACACTGTAATTTATGAGCAGATAGCATTTGGTTTATTATTAGTTTATATAATATGATTATATGTACATTTTAGTGTTATTAAAGGTTTAGGTTATAGGAAAGGTGTCATGCCTGATATCATATTGAAGCCCTAATCATCAGCAGCTGTCCGGTGCAGTCGTCGAAGAGATCGCACATTGCATACTTTAGTTATTGATATTAGGGAATAATCCTTTGTATGATGCTGGCTATGAAAGGAGAAGACCCCCTGGAGAGACGACCCCCTCCTTTGGATTCCTTAGATTGAATCAGCCTATGAACTGTTTACCCTGAAGCCACCCTGTGCCTGGACCTATGGAAGCAAGCTACGTCATCTCTATTGTTCACAATGAAACACTGACTGTATATATTAGCTGCATCCCCCACCAGGGTCAGTCTACTCTGACCAGTTATCTAACAGATACACTGTTCCATTGGGACCCATGGAAGCGCAGCGATTGCAGCGGTATGTATGTATGTAACTTTTGGTATTGGCTGTGCTGTACTGTACTTTATCATAATATAATAATGTATTGAATTGTTCTTGGCTGCCCAGGCATACAACAATTTGAATGGGAGATTTGGCTAACTACAGCCATATTTATCCCAAATGGGCTGATCAAAATTTGATTGGGAATGATCAAGTCCAGAAATTGAACAGCCAGATCTGTCCAATTTAGGTGTACAAATGTCCGGCTGCCTAACCAGATGAGCCCATGTGATGACTACTATACATTGGAAAGGCACATGTTTTGCCTTTTGGCTCTATAGCTGCTCTGTCTGTCTTAAAGGGCTATTTCACTTCATTCTGATACAATTCACTAATACTTATATCTATTATGAAACTTTACAATATCTAATTTGTTTGTGCCATTTTCAGTGCATAGGTTAAAGGAAGATTAGCTGTTAATACCCTAACACATAAATACCTTGCACAAGTACCTGATGCCTGAGTAATATGGCTAATTCCTAGTGATCAGACTGCATCCTGAGGAATATTGGTTCAGCCCATAATATACATTCCTCCAGCATTTGAAAGCAATGGGTGTACTTTAAACATCTGATAAAAATACATAAGAGACACGGTTCAGAAATGTTTCTATAAATGTTCATATTAGGTGCTGAGTTCAGCATCATTTTGGATTCTGGACAAGCTTTACAATGATTTTTGATATTTTTAATCGAGGTACATAATAGAAATTTGAAGATCAGATCTTTGGTTATTTAGATTTTCATTACCGCACCATTTACTTACAAAGTATGATTAATTGTAACTGGTGACATTGTGATGGACTGTCAGAATATTACTTCAGAGAAGAAGGACGTGGAATATATTCATGTCACTCTTATACCTCCTAGATTTGAACAGACATGGAAGTTTCACATGTGCTGAACCAGAAATCTTACATTATATAAGAGAGTCAATCAAAATGGGATATGTAAAAAAAAAACAAAACAAAATAAAAATTATAGAAATCGTCAGTCTGCATAATTAATTGTTTGTATGTATGTCACTTCAATGCTTCTCTGTTACAGTGCTCCCTCTTTATAATTCCAACCAGTGGTTGAAGTGGAAATTTAGAAGTGGGGATATGGAAAATGTAATGTGAATGGAAATGAATGGAAAGTGATAGTGTTACAATGAAGGCAGTAGGAGAAGTGGTGGTATGGCATACCACTGTATACCAGCCCACGTCCACCACTCATTCAGACTAAAAACATGGGACAAAACTGGTATTGTAGCAATGGTGGCATTAAAAGAAGCTGACAAATAATACAATAGATATAAACATATATTTGGACAGAGAATAAGGCGATGAGAGTGGATATGGAGGAGAGTAGGTAGAATTCAAATGAAAAGTATGCTCCATAGACTAGTACAGCTCTCTTGTTATGAGTATTCATAAAATACACTGTATGTGGCAGTTCCTATTAACAAGCTGTTTAACATGTGGTGCTCCTAATATCATGTTTTGCTGTTTCAAACATAAGTCCCGCGAACAGGAGTAGCTTATTTATGATGTACATATGGCCAGATACTTAAAAGATGCTTTTCCACTTTGGCCAAACACATCTAAAATCTTGGAAAATAATACACTAAGTTAATACAGACATAGGGATTATTTTTTTTATACAATAGTTGTACAAATATCCTGTGCTCCAAAACAATGAACAGTTTTATTATCAATAATTTGTCCCCCATCTACATGTTGAACGATTCAACCAAGTCGCATCTCTCCATCCTTACAAGAATTCCACCAAAAATTAAAAAATGTAGTTTTGGGTGGAATTCACTAACATAATATAAAATATGTCACATTGGTATGGCATTACCTTGATTCAACGGGTTACCCGAACATTTGTGTCGATGAAAGATTGCATAATCAGTGATGTCAGAACTGCTGGGGCAATTATGAAAACTGAAACTGCAGCCAATCACATTCAATGTTTCTAGTACAGTTTAGAAAATGAAAGCAAAAAAATGAAAGGGACTTTTTCACACAGTTACCCATCTAACGGTTTCATGAATGTCTCCCCACTAGTTTTGAGGATCAACTCATGCAAGCATGAGAATAATCAATATTTCAATAAGCATGGCAATAAAACAATATGCATTATGTATATTAATTTCGAGGCAATGTCTTATTAATATAAGTCTAGCTGTGGAAGAGAGATGGTTCATTAAAGTTTAAAGTGTAAGAGGTATGTTAAGCAGTCACAGAATACTTATACATTCCCCTGTTGTACTCTTGTACATCTATGTGGTCCAGGACAAAGACTTAGCTCTTATATAGCATGCAAATCCAGGAGTTTAACTGTGTTTTCCATGCAATGATAGGAGAAGATTGTGGCCAAATTCTCACGTATAAATTTATAAGATTAGTATCCAAGAAGGCAATATATCCAATGTAAAATAAAACTTTTTTCCCACAAACTATAGGTGGGCTTCATCTTTGTTTCTGGAAGCGAATTAATCTGCTCAGCCTGGACTTATGTTCCAAGTTTCTTTTTGAAAGTGTTCTACACTGGAATACACAATAATAATTGAAAGTAAAACAAACTCAGACAGCTATAAATGTCATAAGAGGAATATGTGTATGCATGAAATCATAGAATATATGCTGAGCATATACTACTTGCCATTTCACAAGTTGCACCACCTGCTCAAATTATATAGCAGGGACACGGAGGTACCCTAAATCTCAGCCAAGCAAAGAGACAAGAAAGGCTATTCTGGGAAATTCATTAAAATATAACTTCATTAGAGACCACCTAAAATCACAAGGACAAATAAGCAATAATAATAAACCGCTTCCTGGATTCAACTCCTTACTGGAACCAACTCCACACTTTAAACAAAAACAGCACTTGAAATCAAAAAAGCAGTGCAAGCTCTATTTAACAGGAGGTAGCAAGTGATTTCATTGAACTTGTGATTTCACTGCTTTTTTGATTTCAAGTGCTGTTTTTGTTTAAAGTGTGGAGTTGGTTCCAGTAAGGAGTTGAATCCAGGAAGGGGTTTAATCTGGTAAGTGGCTAGGAAAGGCTAGTACTAAAGTTCACTGTAGGCTATAAGAAGTTAGGTTAGCCATAATAAGATGAGTAGTAGCAGGCTTGATGATCTCACTCAATGCATATCTTGTCATATGTATGCACACTTGGAGCAAGTGTTCCAAGGTTTATACCTCTGTGAGAAATGTGAGCAATTGGTCTCTTTGGAAGCCCAGGTAACTGATCTAAAGCAGACCATTGCAACATTGAGAGACATTGCCAACCTGGAGCAGAGTTTACAGCTCACTGTTGATGCGTTATCTGAGCAGGGTGGAGCAGAGACAGAGGAGGATGCACAGGTAGGCAGCTGGGTAACAGTTACTAGGGGTAGCAGAGGGAGGAAGAGGCAGGCCAGTTCTGAGCTAGGCAATCCCAGCAGATTTGCCAGATTGGATGAAGATACTGTGGAAGGCAGTTCAGAATTGGTAGAGTTGGATGACACTGCTTCCTCTAGCAACCAGGGGAATGGTCTCTCCAGCACAGAGGGAACCAAAGTTACTCAGGGACCCAGGCAGATTGTGGTGGTAGGGTATTCAATTATTAGGAAGGTAGATAGGGCAATCTGTTACCGGGACCGAACAGTGTGTTGTCTCCCGGGTGCTCGGGCTCGGCATATTGCGGATCGGGTGGACAGATTGTTGGGAGGGGCTGGGAATGACCCAGCAGTTTTGGTGCATGTTGGCACCAATGACCGAGTTAGAGGAAGAAAGGATGTCCTAAAGAATGATTTCAGGGACATAGGTCGTAAACTTAAGGCAAGGACATCCAAGGTAGTATTTTCGGAAATACTACCTGTGCCACGCGCTAGTCCAGGGAGGCAGCGGGAGATTAGGGAGGTTAATGCGTGGCTAAAAGATTGGTGTAAGAAGGAGGGTTTTGGATTCTTAGAGCACTGGGCTGATTTCTCGGTTAGTTGCCATCTTTATTGTCGTGATGGATTGCACCTGAATGAGGAGGGGGCTGCAGTGCTAGGGGAGAGAATGGTTAGAAGGTTGGAGGAGATTTTAAACTAGGCTCCGGGGGGAGGGGCAAGCAAGTATTTATGGGATAGACATTGAGAGTAGTAAGGAGGAATTTAACAAGAGTAAAGGGGGTGGAGAGGGGGGAAAGGGAAGCATAGCCGATAAGGAGCGGCCCTTTTTAAAGCAAAAAGAAATACCTAAGGGAGGCAATAGACTTAAGTGTATGCTTGCAAATGCAAGAAGCCTGACAGGTAAAATGGGGGAGTTAGAACTAGTAGCAATGAATGAGCAGTATGATATTATAGGTATTACTGAGACCTGGTGGGATGATACACATGACTGGGCAGTCAACTTGGAAGGCTATTCTCTCTTCAGGAGGGATAGGGTAAATAAAAGGGGAGGAGGAGTATGTCTTTATATTAAGCCAGAATTAAAACCAAGTATTCAGGAAGTTATATACGAGAATATTGGTGATAATATAGAGGCATTGTGGGTGGAAATATCCAGCGGAGGAAAATATTCAGAGAAGTTTCTGATAGGGATATGCTATAAACCGCCAGATATTAGTACGATTGAGGAAGCCCAACTTCTACAGCAAATTGAAAAGGCTACACAACTAGGTCAAATTTTAATTATGGGGGATTTTAATTATCCAGACATTGATTGGAGTACTGAGACCTGCGGTACAGCTAGGGGAAATAGGTTGCTGAGCACGCTAAAAGACCATTACATGTCCCAATTAGTTGAGGAACCAACTAGGAACCGGACTATACTGGACCTAGTAATAACAAACAATGTAGACGTAATATCAAATATTCAAGTAAAGGAGCACTTGGGAAACAGTGATCATAATATGGTCTCATTTGAAATTAGTTTCCAGAAACAACAGTATAAGGGATCAACTAGGACTTTAAACTTTAAAAAGGCAAATTTCAATATGCTAAAGGAGTCTATAAAGAGCATAGACTGGGACAAAGCCTTTGAAGGAAAAAATACGGAAGAAATGTGGGCTGTCTTTAAAATGTTGTTTGAAACATACACGTATAAGTTCATTCCTATGGGAAATAAATGTAAAAGAATTAAGTCTAAACCAATGTGGCTAAATAAAAAGGTAAGGGAAGAAATGCAAAGGAAGAAGCGTGCATTTAAATTGTTTAAGTCTGAAGGGTCAAAGGAGTCCTTCCATAGGTACAAGGGATGTAATAAAACATGCAAAAAGGAAATTAGATTGGCTAAATTAGAAAATGAAAGGCATGTTGCAAAAGAAAGTAAGACAAACCCCAAAAAGTTTTTAAGTATATAAATGGCAAAAGGATTAAAAAGATAATATAGGACCCCTAAGAAGTGAGATGGGTGAATTGATAAATGATACTAAGGAAAAAGCAGAGATATTAAACACGTTCTTTTCTTCAGTATTTACCAGATAGGAACAAATGGCAGGAGTAATACATAAAAATGGAAATGAAACCATGCCATTAATTAATACTTGGTTGTCAGAGGAAGAAGTCCAAAGGCGACTGAAGAATATTAAGATAAATAAAGCTCCAGGTCCAGATGGCATACACCCAAGGGTCCTTATGGAGTTAAACTCGGAAATAGCTAGACCGCTATTCTTAATTTTCAGAGATTCAATCTCATCAGGCTCAGTACCAAGGAATTGGCGAATAGCTGGGACCACTCCTTTTTAATATATTTATTAATGACCTTGGTGATGGTTTAGAGAGTAAAGTTTCTATTTTTGCCGATGACACTAAACTCTGTAAGGTAATAAAATCAGAGCAAGATGTAGCTTCTCTACAGAGGGACTTAAATAAACTGGAGGATTGGGCGGCTAAATGGAATATGAGGTTTAACACAGATAAATGTAAGGTTATGCATTCAGGGATCAAAAACAAGAACGCAATCTATAAATTAAATGGAATTAATTTGGGAGAATCTATAATGGAAAAGGATTTGGGAGTGCTCGTAGACAGTAGACTTAGCAATAGTGCTCAATGTCAAGCAGCAGCTGCAAGGGCAAACAAAGTATTGGCATGCATAAAAAGGGGCATAGATGCAAGGGAAGGCAGTGTAATTTTGCCACTGTATAAATCGTTGGTAAGACCTCATCTTGAATATGCAGTACAGTTCTGGGCACCACTCTATAAAAAAGATAATTTGGAACTAGTAAGGGTTCAGAGAAGGGCGACAAAATTGATAAAGGGTATGGAGTCATTAAGTTATGAGGAAAGGTTAGCCAGTTTAGGCATGTTTACTCTAGAAAAGAGGCGTCTAAGGGGAGATATGATTACTATGTACAAATACATTAGGGGTCAATACATAGAGCTTTCATGGGAACTTTTTACCCCAAGGACCATACACAGGACACGTGGTCATCCCCTAAGGTTAGAGGAGAGGAAATTTCACAACCAGCAAAGGAAGGGGTTCTTTACAGTAAGGGCAGTCAAGATATGGAATTCATTGCCAGGGAAGGTTGTGATGGCAGATTCAATAGATATGTTTAAGAAAGGGTTAGACAAATTTTTAGCGGAATGGTGTATCCAGGGATACGACCGTTAATTTAAAATAAAGTATAGTAGTGGATATAGGGTAAAAATTGGATTGCAATATTGAGTCTGGGGGGATTTTCAAAATTGAAACAGATGGGCGGTTGCCTACTCTGGATTAATTTCAAATATAAGTGCAGGATCGCAGGCGATCCAAAATAGGTTGAACTTGATGGACTGGTGTCTTTTTTCAACCTCATCAACTATGTAACTATGTAACTTATAATATTACACATAAATACCACTATATTTTAATATAAATAACTATGTGTTGCAACTATAATTAATGTGTACTATTTACAGATGTGCTTATTTGTGCAAATGTGTGTAACTGTGTAAAAACTGTTATTGCCACGTGTTGCTGCTGCGTGCGAACTTACACGCCGTAGCATGCAATACGCATCTTTTCAGACAAAGACAACCAAATTTGCTCTCGATATTAATTGAAATGACTTTATCCAATTTGCTGACTTCCATATCACCTGTTAATAATATGGTCATTGATGACAAAGCATATTTTTTTTACATTTTCTCAAATCATTTTATCCATAAAATTCATTGATTAGGATGTTATGAATATCTACATCATTAGTAATTGACACTTACACCGTAGTTGGTGCAAGTGATGCGACAGAAAAATACTTACCTTTGAGGTGCCCAAAGCTTGAATTGGATGCTGCTGCTGTACATTGTCTACATGCATATGCACATTCCCCTCCCTGTTCCGCCCATGAAATCGCATGCTGTCATAAGTCTCTTTTATGCTTGAAAACTAATTGGACATTACTGAGTTCACTGACATATAGTCAGTTTCCGGGCATACGCGATTTTACACAGAAAATAAGGCCTATTATGTCTTTTATGGGGCACCTGAAGAAGCCAGATAGCAGGATAGGACGCTGTGTTTTCCTGGATTTGGCACTGGAAATGTTTAAAATGGAACTCTATTTTTTTTATTTAAAACTCATTGAGCTGGAGTAGTTAAAATAGATTTAGGTCATTTTGTTGCCACAGTCGTTACCCAAAGGAGGTGAACCTGCACTGGAGAAATTCTGAGTAAATGTGACACAGAGTCAGGGCCATATTAAAAGCATTAGAGGCCCCCCAGGCAAAGCAGTGCACTGGGGCCCTACCTAAACAACCACTTACAGGAATAAAAATGTAAACTATCGACATTTTTGTGTCAAAGGGTGCAGAACAGAGCGAAAGAAAGCCGAAACAAAGCCACTGTCGCGTCATAGCCTTCAAACCTCATTGCGCTCCATTCCATTTCTTTCATTATTTACGTTTAGTAGGTAGCATGGGCGGCAACAATTAATACGTGTACGTTGTTTTCGTCAAGGTCAAGAATGGTATTCCCAACAGCAAGATCGCATGTATAGATAACAGCTGATACTGAGGTGATTAGTAAATCTGAACATTTTAAAAAAGACGGTTTGAATGTTTTGAATAAATCTCCCAAAATAATGTACTTAAAGTTGGCATGCTATGGGGCCCCTGTGCTCGTAATCAACTGCCCAGCGTACCCATGCATAAGAAGGCATGGCACAGAGTGCACTTTGGACACTTGTTTAAAAGATTTTTTACAGACATAGCAAAGGATGCAGCTAATTAACAAGGTAAAACTAAAGCTGGGTACACACCTATGCAATTTTACTACAGATGTGAGTTCTGTAACAATTTTACCAACAACTGAAAGTCCAGATGAGCATGCGATTCATATGTACACACTTCTGATTTACCATCAGATCTGAGATCTGCATTTCTCATAACCATGTGCTGAAAAGATTGTGACTCTGTACACACTATACACATATCTGTTGTCCCTGCAACAATATGTAAACCTATTTTAAATAATGGGCTGAACCTTACCGCATACATACAAACACACACACAAACATCCAGGAAGAGGAAATAGCATCATTACCAGTAATTGTTCGGTTCACTCCCTGCAGAACTGTACACTAGGTAGGTTTTATTGTTATAATGAGTCTGCCCTATAAAAGAAAATTGTGTGCTTGTTTGCTATTCGACATGGTTACAACGCTGCATACAATAAACAGCAGAAAAAGGAGAAGCAAACATCGCAATTGTTTGACCAAGGACTGGTTCCTGAGGAGAGAGTCCTTTACATATATGCCATTGCTGCAGGAGATATGATCCTGATAACTTCAGGAATTTCCTGCGGATGAATGATCCTACTTTCCAGGAGCTGCTGCAAGTGGTCACCTCACTCATACAAAGGAGGACAGATATTTAAGGAGACCAATATCTGCAGAGCAGAGACTGGTTGCTCCCATGAGATTTTTAGCTACTGGAAGGACACTGGCTGATCTCAAGTACAGCACAGCTGTTTCACCTCAAGTTCTGAGTATTATCAAACCTAAGATCTGTGAGGCCAGGAGGGGTACTGGAGTGTCTTTTCATGTATTGATGTTGCCTGTGGAGAGGTAGCAGAAAATGAAGGAATGGGGCATGCCTATAGAACTCTTGGGCATGGCTCAGGGGGAACTCTGTCAGCTCTGTGTACTGGGTGAGTTCCCCTCTGTTGGCCCTATAAAGGACCTCCATAATTAAGTGTTTGGGCTCGGCCCTGTTTTCTGCACACATCAGGTCACAATCATCGTCTTCTTTTTCCATCAGCCTTTTAGTGCAGTATCGAGTCATGACCTCTGTGTCCGCCTCTGATGGCCTTTTCATGCACCTTCTGCCAGGTTGTTGACAGTATTGAAGAGTGGGTTGCTGAGCGGCTTCTGAACTTAGCTGGGTTGGAGCAGATGTCTCAACAGTATCCTCCACCACATTAAAATAACTAAAGTAAAATAGTATGATAATAATAGATGCTTGTATTGATATAACATTAAAGCAATCTTTCTTTTTTAGTTCATAAAAGATTGAGGAATGGTAAGTTATCGCAGAAGAATTTGAAGAAATGCGGAATTTCCAAAACTGTGGTGAGGCCACAGATGGGAAACAAGTCAGAATTATGCCACCCTCTAAAACAGGTTCCATTTTCTACAATTACAAGTGATTCTTCAGTGCTATCCTGAATGGCCATAGTGGATAAAAATTAGGAATTGTTTCCCATCCTTATATGGGATCATCACTATGGAATCATCCCTGAGTGGACTGCTATGCTGACCCTGCGTCTGCACTGCTGGGTAGATCTAAACCTGTGTTGGGTAACCCGAATGGGGGGGTAACTACCAGAAAAAACTACGAATGAGGGTGGAGCCTCCCATGTATGCGGTGTGACTTGGCTATGAAACATATTCATTGCAGGCCCGTACTGCTGGTACCTTGGCTCAGCGTTATGCCAGCCTGCCATTTGAGTGTGAGGGAGAGTTTGGGGTGGTGAAATGGACCATATGATAAGCCCCTAGCGTCCTGCAAAAATAATAAAGAAGACCCCCCTCTAGGTGCGTACCCGAATAGGAGGCCTGACTACCACAAACCTCATTTCCCCTGGCTTGACTATGCCCACGACCAGCCTGTGCGGGAAACATTTCATTGGCTATGGGAAAAGGCACCTGTGCTGGCCGAACCGTATTACTTGTGGCCGGGTCTGAAATATTAACTGGCCGTGTAAGCCCAACCAATGACATGAGGGAGGGGGGGGGGTGCTACTGGGTCTCCCATCTTGGGGCCCCACCTGTCTCATAGCCCCTCTTTCTGATTTGGCATATGTGGGGCTATTTCTATCAACCTTGTCCCTTATTAGGGGGAGACCCAGATCCTTCGGTGAATCTGGATGGGACAGGGACACTTCTCCTCAGGCAAGAGGCAAGACATTTCTAAGGCACAATTAGAATAGAAAGACAGCCGGAGGAAAGATAGAAGATAAATTAGAGTAGAAAGGCAGAAATGGGACAGAGGAAAAACGTTATAAGATATAGGAGAAAGAGTAGAAGCAAATAAAATAAGAACACCAGAAAATAGTACAAGAACAGTAACTATAAGCAAATACAGACTACCACACTTGAATTTAGCAACCACTACAGTAAAGACAATAAAATACAGCTTATTATCACAAAACTGCAGCTACTCAGCCTGACACATCTATCCCACAGGATTTCTGCGATGGAAGAGGATCCAGCATCCTTGCATAAGAATATATGGGCACACAATCCTAAACAGTCCCACATGATTCTATTGGCTGGAAATATCTAACAACTTAACCCTTAATAGGTAAGTGCTTTATTCTTGAACATGTGAATAAGGTCGTTCGGCTTAATGTGCCTCACTTCACAAAGTTAAGATTCTGAAAAGCTACCTGTGCGCATCTTTCATTTATCATTGTTGTTGTTTTTTTTTAATCTGATCAGCTGACTAATTAGCACAGATGTAACTTATCCTGAAATCAGCCTCACTATATCTTAGCATTCAGTTTAGGGGGACAGATGTGTGTTTTTTTCGCAAAGTGTTTAGAAAATACAGTTAAACAGAACAGTTGAACAGACATTGAACAACAATTGAAGACATCCAGCCTTAAGCTGTATCTGCACCAACCTTACTCTGTACTTTTTCCCTAAACACAGTGGACATAGTAACGAGGTATTTCTTTTTATTTCCCTTAGTACTTTGCTTTTACTCTAAAATCCAAATGTTTAACATATTTCATTATATCCTTTCATGAAGTTATCTTTAGGACTATATGATCCTTCACCCTTCATGCAACGAACACAGAGGGGCGGATTGGGAACTTAAAGTGGCCCTGGAAATATTTCTGGAAGTGGCCTCATGTGGGCGGGACCATATCAACTGTAGGAAGGGCAATACAAAAGGACTATGCCACCAGAGGCCTGTGAAGTGCTAGACTGCACATTTCATATCACCCTACCCTCAACACTCCCACCCATGGGCAAAATTGTCAGGGCCCTAAATCAGGACTGTCCCACTGAAATCGGGACAGTTGGGTGGTGTGATTATTGGTTCATCCACATAATGAATGCCTCCTCTGTATACGAGTGATGGGTATAATTTGACTAATACATAGAAATTAGAAAAAATATGATTAACTAAATTTAGCAGTTGTAAACCAGTAACCGAAAATGTCATCACAATATACATATTTGTGTTTATTTAGTAACATGGTGCAAAGGAACTGCCACTATAGAAAAATTCAGTTGGCAGACTGTCCTGCTCTCTCTTACCTGTTGTTTTTATTTTCCCTACCCGTGGTTGCTGGTGTCTCTTGCTCAGTTTGCCGCTTGTCTGGATCCTGGAATGCTGGGGGCCCTATCTGGAAAAAAATGGGTACATGAAATTTAGTGAACTCCAACGAGCTCCAGTGTTAAATCAAAAGCACCCACATTTAATAATAAGGCCTTCCTCTAGCCCAAACATTAAAATACAAGTATTCACGTTGAAAAAATAAACCTTTTTCCAAAAGCCAGAGAAATAAATTATTAGCCTTTACATTTAATAAATATAACCATTTCCCACAACCATCCCGGCATTAAATAATTCATATTCACATTTAATAAATAGCCCTCCTTCCCAAACCCAGCCCCACATTCAAATTAAAGGTCATGTCACCTTAACTTAAATTAATAGGCCCTATTATTAAATTAAATAGCCCCATCACCACCCAACAAATAAATAGCACCCAGCATTAAATAATTAGCTCCAACCAACAGTCCACCTTTAAATTAATAGCCTACCTCCCACCCAAATTACAGTAGAAACCACCCCCCACCCGGCAATAATTTAATAGCATTTCCTTATAAAAAATATACCTATTTCCCGCAACCATCACTGCCATTAAATAATTCATATTCACACTTAATAAATAGACCTCATTCTCCCCAAACTCACCCCACAATTAATAGCCCCCAAACCACCCCAATTAAATTAATAGGCCCCACAATTAAATTAAATTACCCCACCATCACCCCACAAGCAAAATAGCACCTATTAGCCTCCACCTACATCACCCACATTACATTGCCACAAGCCTTCTGCACTCACACCCACATTACATTGCCACAAGCACTCTTGCAATCACACACATATTACATTCCCACAAGCCCCCCTGCCCTCACACACATTACATTGCCACAAGCCCCCTTGCATCATACACACATTACATTTCCACAAGCCACCCTGCCCTCACACGCATTACATTGCCACAAGCCCCCTTGCCGTCAGATACTCACACGCACATTAGATTGCCACAAACCCTCTGCCCCCACAGACATTACATTGCCACATGCCGCTTGCCATCAAACACACGCATTACATTGCCAAAAGTCCCCTTGCCATCACACACACATTACATTGCCAGAAGCTCTGTCAGGCGCCGTCCCTGTGCCGCGTCCTACGCACAGGGATGGACGCCTGTCTCTGTCCAAAGACACCGGGTTGCTAGGCAACCGAACGTCATTTCCGGGTCCTGGCAGCTGCACGTCCCGTTGCTTAGCAATGGGACGCGATCCACAGTATCCGGTGGTGGTGTTTAGCGTCACCACCGACGTAGGTAGTCCTGCCCCCCTTCTCCTATAAATTTCAGACTCTGGCACCTCATGAGTGCCAGAGTATTAGGTCTTCTGAGCTTCAGCGTTACTAGTTTATTTCTTGTGCTTTCCTGTGTATTGACCCGGCTACGTTCCTGACTACCCCTTTTCTGGATTGCTGTGTACTGAAGCGGATACGTTCCTGACTACCTCTGTTTCTGGATTCCACGTGTATCGACCCGACTATGACTACTCTCCATCCTCCGTGTTCCTGGTACCTGACCAGGCTTGTTTGACCACCTGACTCCTCTTCCATCTTGCACGCTTCACTGGGTGCTCCCTCTGAGGACTTTGACCTGCGTGTCTCTCGCAGCGAAGTCCAAACTCCCTTGCGGGGGTCCCTGGCGAAGACCTGGGACACGTTATACTCCGCGCCTCATTGGTGAGTTGTGCTGAACCCAGTAAGCTACGCACTCCTAGTTCTGTGACAGTATACTCTGGCCATGACGTCAGATGGAACAGGTGAGCCTTCTGCACGAGATCTCCTTCTTCATCTTGCTCACCGAGTGGAACAGCAGGAGGCGGATCAGGCCCGTTTACTCCAGTGTGTCCAAGGTGTGTTCTCTCGATTAGATTCCTTGCAGGGGGTCTTAACAACGCCCCCAACGGAATCTCCCCCTGCTCCAGCAGCTCCCGCTCCTTCCTCTGCAGCTCCGGTGGTTCCTTCCTTTTCTGGCCTCCGGAGAAATTTGACGGAGATCCAAAAAGATGCAGAGGGTTCCTCTATCAGTGCGCCATTCACTTCGAGTGAAACTCTTCAGCCTTCTCCTCTGAACGTACCAAGGTAGCCTTCATAATATCTCTACTCAGCGGGCAAGCCTTGGCCTGGGCTTCACCATTATTAGTACAATGATCCTTTGCTGGAGAATTCTGCTGCATTTATCGACATGTTCCGGAAGGTTTTCGATGAACCGGGTCGGGTCTCCTCTGCCGCTTCTAGCCTCCGAAATCTTCGACAAGGTTCCATGTCTGTCGGCCAGTATGCGGTACAATTCCGCACTCTCTCTTCTGAGCTTCGATGGAATAATGAGGCCCTCATTGCTACCTTATGGCAGGGTCTTACTGACCGAATCAAGGACGAACTTGTCACCAGGGAACTCCCCTGGGAACTGGATTCTCTTATTTCTCTGTGTATCAGGATCGATCTCCGCTTCAGGGAGAGAACTTCAGAGAGATCCTCTACAAGACGTACTCCTCGACTGGCTCCCCAATTTCAAAATCCCATATCTTCCACGGAAGAGCCTATGCAGCTTGGCCGTTCAAGATTGACGCCAGAAGAACGTGAGAGACGGTTCAAGCAGAAATTATGTTTATACTGCGGGGAGGCTGGTCATGTATTAAGTCTCTGTCCTAAGAGACCGGGAAAAGCCTCCTCCTAGACGGTAAGAGGGAGGCCGCCTTAGGAGTCGCCGTTTCCAATCCCTATTCCACCTCAAATCCTGAGTTCCTGATGTCTGTCCAGCTTGTGACCACCAAAGGACCGCAGCAAACTTTTGCCTTCGTGGATTCCGTTGCCGCAGGGAATTTTATCTCGGCCTCTCTTGCCTCACAGCTCCAATTATCCATCCAAGATCTTCCACAACTGCTTTCTCTCACAGCCGTGGATGGTAACCGCGTTAGCAACGGTATCATCTCCAGCATCACGAGCACGGTTCAGCTTTTGGTAGGAGCCTTACATCAAGAGTGGGTCCAATTCCGTGTGTTATCACAATCTGTGACTCCTCTAATTCTGGGCCTTCCTTGGTTTTGAGCCCATTCTCCACAATTCAACTGGTCCCGAGCTGAGGTTATCTCCTGGGGTCCGCATTGTCATAACCAGTGCATCTCCTCATCTCGCCCACGAGTCTGAATTACTTGCACGCTTCCTGATGAGACTACTCTTCCGTCAGCCTATCAGGCCTATAAAGATGTATTTTCTAAGAAGAGATCAGAGGGTCTGCCGCCTCATCGCCTTTGGGTTTGCC
This sequence comes from Mixophyes fleayi, assembly GCF_038048845.1. Classification (NCBI taxonomy): domain Eukaryota; kingdom Metazoa; phylum Chordata; class Amphibia; order Anura; family Limnodynastidae; genus Mixophyes; species Mixophyes fleayi. Next base: position 49,311 of record NW_027445953.1, read on the forward strand.
CGATTGAATTAATTCCGAGTAAGCAGATTCCCAGTGGCAGGACTTATCTCTTATCCTTGCCTAAAAGTCAAGCCATGTCACAATATATTTCCGAGAATTTATCCCGTGGATTCATCAGAAAGTCCTCGTCTCCAGCGGGCGCAGGATTCTTCTTCGTTAAAAAGAAGGATGGGCGAAGGCCTGTATCAACTACCGAAAATTTTATAAAATTACCATCAAGAATCGCTATCGAATGGAAGACTGCGTTAAATACATGGGACGGACACTTTGAATACCTTGTGATGCCCTTTGGGCTTTGTAACGCCCCCGCAGTCTTCCAGTACTTTGTCAATGAGGTCTTCCAGGATCTCTTATATCGTTTTGTCATTGTCTATTTGGACGATATCCTGATATTCTCACAGGATATTATTTGCCATCGGTGTCATGTGAAGGAGGTCTTATCACGTTTACGTACCCATAAACTGTACTGTAAACTAGAAAAATGTATCTTCGAGGTCAAGCAGATTCCTTTTCTTGGATACATCGTTTCAGGCTCTGGATTGCGCATGGATCCGCAGAAGGTATCAGCCATTACTAGTTGGCGCCGTCCAAAGGGTACCAAAGCCATCCAAAGAGTTATTGGGTTCGCCAACTACTACAGGCAGTTCATCAAGAACTTTTCCTCTGTAATCCGACATTTTCATGTCAACGTTTAGCCTGCCGACATTTTCATGTCTGCGTTTAGCCTATCGTCATTTTCATGTCTGCATTTAGCCTATCGTCATTTTCATGTCAGCAAGTTAACTGCCGACGCTTCCACTGTCGGAACTTAGTCCCCTACCCAACGTCACCACTAGTATAACAGTTGTAATTAGGAATAGTCTCTTTTATAAGTTTCACCAGAGACTTTACACAATGTACATACTAGAAGAGATTACTATTAGGTCTTTATTTTGGGACCGGGACCGGAGTCTTTAGAAAACCTAACAATGCTCATGGTACAAGTGGAGCAGCAATGATCCCAAATTGAATTTTATTGACAATCTCATTTATTTATTGAACCGTCAGCTAAATAGCATTCCTAGATTTTAATTATATTAAGTCAGGATCATCAGGATTGAGTGACTTGGGATAACTAGTGCTCACTCTCTACAGATAATATTTCTTTTCATGTGCTGTAGTGCAGTTGCAGATTGGCACTCAAGACAAAATGGGTCAATGGCCTGTGTGCCCTCCTGGCAGATCCGGCTGCAGTTGGAGAAAGGAACCTGATGGAGGTAAAGAGATCTTCGGTTATCAGTAATCTTCTACAGAATGAGTTTTATATTAATCCCGGGATGACAGCTACTAACATGCATAATATATAATGACTGTTACACAATATTAGGTTAGGGGATCTCGATGATTATCGAAGCCTGTCACTTATATTAAAGCTTTAATTAGATTACCTAGATTATTTATTTATATAAACATATTTATGTGTGTATGTGTGTGTGTATATATATACATATATATATATATATATATGTATATATATATATATATATATATATATATATATATATATATATATATATATATCTATATCTATATCGGGCATTGGCGCTACCAGTCTAACATTAATGTTCAATGTATATTTATTGAAACATAACTGATAAAATAATCATATGTATATACATATTGAAGAAGACCCTCCATAGCAGGATTATTACTTTATTGCTTGATTAAATATGCCAAATGTAGCCTGAATATATATATATATATATATATAATATAATATATATACTCTTACTGCTGTAGGTGGCTACACATTTAATCAAACAGTCAAGTAATAATCAAGCTATGAAGGGTCTTCTTAAATATGTATATACATATGATTATTTTATCAGTTATGGTTCAATAATATAAATATGTATATACATAAAATAAATAAGCATATGTATATACTTATTTAAGAAGACCCTTCATAGTGAATGGCATATTCATTTATATACAATGTTTTATGGGGACTCACCTTCTCTCCTTCATGTGAAGGGGGAGCTGCTGCACATGCGCAGCAGCTCCATTTCAGCCATTTTAGATGGTCCAGCAGCCGCGGTGCTGCTGACACAGAGTGGATGCATGCATCAGTGGGGACCCCGCCGGCCGCCGCATCTGACAGCTGTCAGACACCAACTGACAGCTGTCAGATGCGGCGGCCGGTGGGGTCCCCACTGATGCATGCATCCACTCTGTGTTAGCAGCACCGCGGCTGCTATCAGCAGGTGAGGGTATGCGGGCGGCGGGGGGCCCTTGGAGAGAGGGAGGCCCAGGGCACGTGCCCCCCCCTTAATCCGGCCATGGGTGCAGGGGGCCTATCATAGTGGGCTACCTTGGGCCGGGTCACTGGGCCACCTTTTTTTTTTATTTTTTAAATGTTCCTAATAGCCTGCTGAGTTGAGTCTTGCCCCTCCAGGCTCACATTTGCCAGCCCTGCCCTGAATATAAGTCACTGTAGCCATCTCATACACATCTTGACTAGTTTCAAACAGAAATCATTAATAGTGTGAAACACAGAATGGTCTATATCATTCCACACACTCTGTTAAAATCAAAGGACTGATGTGATGTGTAATTAAATTATATATTGTATGAAGTCTCTGAAAATTCAACATCTGGAAATATATTTTTGTTTACAGACAAGACTCAATGACCTTTGTCTGGCTTTTCAACTTTCTCAGACTGCTAGCTGTGAGCGCTCACTTCTCTCAGACTGGGAACTATATGAGGGAACAGAAATTGGGTGTAAATTTTTTATGCTCAGGCCAGCCATTTTGGCACAGTTATTTGAAGCTGACTACAGGCAGTGTAAACAGCATTTGTCTGGCAAAGGGACCACTAGTTTTCAGCTTTTCAGCCTGAATGTCGGGTGACCTTTATTCCATATTGTTGGTGTATTTTTCACATTGAGCGTTTGGCATTTTCAAATATAGTATTTGCTGGCAAAGAGCGGGGGGCAGCAAGTTACAAATGTTCTAATAATTTGAACTGAAAATATTACACCATCTTTGCTCATAATGAAAAACAGATTTGTAAAAATGTCATATTGCATGCACTAATACAGAAAATCTGTGCTTGACTTCATATTAACTATTAAAATAATAAATCTTGTATGCTATTGTAGACATTACAGAACCACACTGAATTGATTATGCTATGTGTTTAACTGGTAATAAATAGGTGATTATGCATTTCTACAAATCCATAATTATTTTAACAGAACCTTTTAAAGGGAAACCATACAATATTTCTAAGCAGTTTGTTTCTAATTATTAGTAAAACATACGGTCAGGGGTTAAGTAAGGTGATTGTGACTGTACCCAGGGTGATAGTAGAATCAGGTTCAGTTTACAGATCTATACATCAGACCCAGATTTAGATTAAATCCGGATTAGAATCGTAAATTTAGCCTATAATTAATACAAATAAGGAGTTAAGAAGCTTCTCCAATTAAAGCTGCATTACCATCTAATAGCTAGATTCGACACACCGTCCCCACCCCGGGGGGTTGCTTCATGTAGCCGCTATTCCTGTGGATCCTTGGTTCATCTCACAGCCTTAGCTGATAACCAGGTCTGGAGATAGCGGATTCTGATTGGTTCTCCCGCTCACTCCATCCACAGTCATTTTAAAGTGGTAAGAATAAAGGTATTACCAGTTCTATAATACAAAAAAACAGAGGAGCCCCATGAACAACAGAGCATAGCGCTGCCCCTAGACCTTTCGGAAGGGGAAGGAGCCGGTGCGTAAAATCACGTGGAAATTCTACTTTAAGCCTCACTTCTTAACAAAGTGTGTGTATCTCTTTGGGACTGAAATTGTCCTAATTGTGTCTTATTAAGTTCAGGCCTCTGTTTCATTTGAGCTTGGTGCTGTATGCCTAGTATAATTAGTGGCTGAGACAACACTAGCTCTGAGAGTTAATAAAGGTACATCAACAGAGGGTGTTCAGACCCCCCACTCCCTAAATGTAACTGATCGTTATAATGAGATAGTAGAGACTTTATGGTAAAAAAAAATAAGTTGTGAACTATGTATTTTAGTAAAGTTTCTCTAATTAAAACTGCCCAACATTAAAAGGGATATATGACTTTTTATTGTAAATTATAAGTTGTAGACCTTTCTGCTGCTTAAAATGAAAGTTGTCATTAGCTATGTAAAGTAGACATCAATATATATTTACATTGTGAGAGGTACTGCAGTATAATAATGATATAGTAATTAGCATCACCAGCAAATGGAGTAACGTCTTTTATAAACTAAATTTATTTAAATTACTATCTACAGTGAAAAGTACCTGTTTTCCCTGTGTACTGTACAGTGGATTATACCACTATTGTCAACATGTATTAATATCCCTTATCTCTATATTTACAATTATTTTTTTATTTTATATAAGGGCATGTTGTGTGTGTGGTTGCATATACATAAAAGTCTATCTGTAGTAAAGTTGTTGTTAGGAAACTAGTTTTTATAATATACCATTATGATCCTTGGCCTACACCCATTTCTCCATACATTATAATTTCTTTTATTCTGTAAAATACAGTTTTATTGAGCTCTTGATATTCTTTGGAATTTTCAAGGTAATCTTTCAAAGGCCGAGTATTTAAAATATAACAATGACATTGCTATCATGTTCAGTTGATGCAATAGGATGAGAGTTGTAGTGCATCAAGTCCTGCCTAGAACGAACAGTGTTTAATGTGTCTATATCCACCTGCCTGGCCTCAGTGTCCCTGGGAATTCTATTCAGTTGTTGGCACCAATACATTCCCACACGATCCCTCTGACCAAGTATGTCCCTGCTGTATATTGTTACCCTGTGTTGAACTAATAATCCCAACAGTGTTCATCCTACTTCTGATAGTAACAATGTATTAGTAGATTGTAAGCTCTTGTGGCTAGAGCTAGAATGGCTTATTTCCTAACTTTTAGACAAATCTCCCTTTCCCTCTTTACCTACAAAGTGCACCTCATTTTCCTCTAATATCTGTCTGATATGAAAGAAACAGCCCCGCTTGGCTCCTAAATTCAATGTCATGTCATCCTCTTTGTATGAATGCTGGTGTGTCATGCTATATTTAGTTGGGTCTGATAAGCTTTGTTTTATATTAAAAACAGTGTGCACAAATGGTAACTGAATGTTTTTCCTTACGTGATGGAAATGTGAGTCACTCTGCACAAATCATAAGTGTGTCTCTAGCTAGAGATACGCTGGTATAATTGTGCTTTACCGATAAAAAGTAGTAATGTTCATGTATGCAATATATACATAGCTGTTGCTTGGGACTAAAGCTAGGTACACACTACACGGTTTTCGTCCAATAATCGGCTCAATCAGCCGACATACGACTGCTCGTTCAAAAGTCGGGTCAGTGTGTGTAGTGACACGATGGTCGAAAGTCTGCTCAAATGAACGATTGTCGCCTCATTTGATTGGTCGTACCTTTTAATATTTTCGTTCCAATCTCGTTTCCGTTGTGTAGTGTGTATAAACTTCCGACCGATCCACAACAGTGAGTATCAAATTACAGTCATTGCTCACGACAACATGGCTGTAAAAAGTCGCTAAAGGGACGTCCACTCTTCCCTTTATCGTCCTAAACAAGGCTAGTGTGTATGCAGTCCATGGACCGAGCGATCGGAACATCGATCGCATGTAAAATCGATCGGCATAAAAAGTTGGTGGAAAATTCTGTAGTGTGTACCTAGCTTAAGCGTTTGAATACATACTGATTAAACACAACTTAGTTTATACAGCAGTAATTGTGTGATTTTAGCGGGGAGCTTGATCAAAGGCGTTGTGGAATCAGCAAGGTGCCATTGTGCAAATGATGTACATCCTCTACCCTATCACATCTGTCTAAACAGGACTGGAAACTGTAATGACAGTGAGTCACTGCTTGCCCAAACACAGCAGTCTCATAAATTATCTTATCTCAGCCAGATCATAAACCATATAGTCTAAAAAACAGCCTTTTATCTGAAGCCTCAAATTAGGAAAATAGTCTGCTGAAATCCTTTCAACATGTTAAAATGATGTTACAGATCTGGCCTGTCTTTACAGTGCATAATGGAAGTACCAGAGAACAACAGAGAGATGTTTTTGCCAAAACACTAATTTTAAAGCTATTTCCTTTAAAATCCTAAACACTGTTGACATTTCATCCTTTAATCTTCTTTACTCCTGTCTGAACATGCCCATTACATCTTATCTCTCTTCTAGGTCAGATACTATAAAACGTGCATGTGTTTTGCCACTGAATTCCACACAGAACAATATTCAGAGGACAGGGCAATTTCTTTGCTTGTGTAACACATCAATAGGTGATGATGTGCAGTACTGATCACTAAACTCCGTGCTAATAATGAAGCAGGGACGCATTGTCACATCTCCCCAGCCAAGTGCCTGTTTCATGTACCGGTAATTGTTATGTTGTATGAATAATATGGTATTCTCATGAGCTGACCTGTAACTGAGGGAAATAAGAGGTTCAATGGCTAAGTGCACTGGTTGCTGTGGTGAAGATTTAGTTTAACTTCCATGTTGGCTCTTTGTGGCGTTAGAAAACTCTAATCAGACCCATTTCCCAGGCCTAGAGAAATCTATTATTTACCTAAACAGGGAGTAGACACAGCACGTGTTCCTGTAAGTTTTGTGCAAAGAGATAAAAATATATTAGAAGAGGAATTTGGTTCTATATAACTTTTTTTTTCCTATTTATGTTGTTTTGTTATTGTACTTTTTGAGTAAATCATTCAAATGATACTTGAATATTATGAAAAGTGGGAGCTTAATGTATGCCAGAATGGATTGCTGAGTGCATTCCACTCCCGGAATGTAGTGCTGAGTGCATTCCTCATCCATTCTGACAGCCAGAATGGCTTTCTCAGTGCATTCCCCATCCATTCCGGCTGCCGGAATGGATTGCTGAGTGCATTCCACTCTCGGAATGGAGTGCTGAGTGCATTCCCCATCCATTCCAGCAGCTGGAATGGATGGCTGAGTGCATGGTTAAAAGTATTCAATATTTTTTATCTAGCACAAACATTCAACTTTGGCGTAAAGATTTATTTAAAATCTCTTTCGAATCACAACAACCTCCATTATAATTACTCTCGATGTAAAATAGCTGATTTGACAGTTGTTGATGGTACATTTGCAATAAAAACCACTAATAATATAGATATAATAAATCACAATTATATTTCTGCGAATTACACACATGATTTATGTTAATTTAAACCAAGCGAACTATTACACCAGGGACACTTAACATCAACATGAATATGGCAAGGATATTAATGATCCCACAGGAACAAGAGCATTGGTGAGGAGTCGAACTCAGGGTTGCACGGTTGCAAGCACTGGGATGCTGTGGGGGTTCTTTGAAGCCTGGCGATATCCTAATGATTGTTTTAATTCCGTCATCCTTGTTATAGCCATTGTATTTTGTAGTTTATATTCTGTAATAAAGTTACAGTTATATCTTCCATCTCTCTTTGCCTGTACAACCCAAAGAACCCTAAGGTACCAGGGTTACCTAGTTACCTCCGCTGCTCTAACACCCTTGTGTCCTGACATCCGTTGAAAGAAATAGGGAACGAAATCAGACAAAAACACTGGTATAACTGCTAGTAGTTGAATGGATTATTTTTTAAGTGTAGTGACATGATATCAACGGAATGATAGTGGTAATATATATAATCCTATTTACCCTAACCAAGTATTAAACCCGAGCATCATACTGACACGGCATCCTGTGACACGTTTACCATATATATTAATGCCATCCCAGTGTACAAGATATACGGATAGAGGGTATTACCAGGGGCATGATATCCTTCCATGCATAGGTACAGATCCTGTATTGGAGACTCATCAATGACTGTACTACTGTGTGCTGATGCTTAGATTGGATTGAACTCAATAATGCAGAATCTTCAAACTAATGTATATTGGAAAGCGTCTCCGGAGTTGGTCTACAGATAGTAATGAATCGGGTCCAAAGGGTGTAGGTGGTGCAATTGTATTTGTGTCCCACAGACCAAAATCTGCCTTTGCTGTAACAATCTAACCTATCTACTTGAGCTAGTAATGAACTAAATTGAATATTTTGCTTTGGGACCAGGAACGCCACTGTTACTCCATTGGTTGTGGGGTTCCAATGATTGGAGTTCCCATGTCCTTTTCGGCATCTAGGGAGAGCAGTAAGGCTGGGTCTTCCTTCCCTGAGCTTTTCAAGGCCTGAAGGATCATCAAGATCTTTCTAACATTGCTTACCGAGTGTCGCCCCATATAAAACCTGTCTGGTCATTATGGACAAGGGTTGGTAACAGGGTTTTGAGCTTTGAGCCTACTGGCTCTTCTGTGATTTGACAACTGCCCATTTGTCTGTATACATTTTTATTGTTACTTCAGACTGATCACCTTGTGTATTTTGTATTTGTTTATTATTTAATACACTTCACACATTCAGTGCTGTGTTTACAATTTTTTCCATTCTCTCTCCAGCCCCCCCCCCCACCCTCTGTGCCGGGGAATTCTCTATTTAGTAAATTCTAGGGGTTTGGAACCATTCCCCCTCCACTCTCTCCCCTGGCTGCAGATCTCCCGTTTTTGTCATCTAATAAAAATGGACAAAGACTCCACACCTCAACTTTCCAACTGCCATTCCTGACTGATGAACAGGAATCCTATTCCCTCAGTTTCAAGCTTGACATGTTGTGAGTTTATATAGATATCCAATGTTCAATCAGAGCTATGATACCTGTTTGGGTTACCAAATGTTAAACAGTAATTATGCAGCATTAAACAAATTTATTATATCAGAAGCAGAAAGACCATCAAGTTTGTACTTTTTTGTTATAATATTTTCTCTTACTGGGACATTTATAGTTTAAAAGAAAGGTATATTGTAAAAGATTTTTGTAGAAACGTAGATTTAATAAACCTCATTAGTACTAGTCAAGTAAACAATAAACATTTTGGAAGAAGTATCAATAATATAAAAATTATTTTTCCATACCTGCTGGGATATAATGAACTCCCTGTATCTATTAATTGTTTTCATTATATAAACAGTTCATGATTGTCACGAATGCCCAATCTGTCCTAGATACAGCAATCTGAACAGCTGGCCGTGACTGGCATCACCTTAGTCACTTAACAATGAATACACCTCTTCTGTCACCACAAATGATTTTATATGGTGTCCTTACGTTCACAAAAACCACTTATTAATGTTTCACACTTAAATCCCATACACATGAAGCATAAGCCTCTCTGGGCTTTGTAAGTTCACAAAGAATCACGCAGAATACACTAGGTAAAATTGATTTATTCTGAAAAATGTTTCCAGGCTTATTTACAAACATTAATAACAAGACATACAATATGTTGCACAAATGAGTTTCAGAAAATAAAATAGGAAGTAAAATCAGAGTACTACTTACCAGGTAGACTTGATTTGTGTGAGGGAACACAACGGAAGAATTTGGAACATTTCAGATCTGATAGACTCCGTCATGAAAATGCACACAGTAATGTCTAAAGCAGCAGATTTTAAACCCTTCTTACAGGCTCTTCACCCTCACCTTACACCTCACACTTTCAATTAAGTCAGATTGATTTCCAAAATGACACAGAGCTTTCCAAAGTAAATTATCTATCAATAAGATATATGTTGGGCACTTCAGAGAATCTTTCACCTCTGCTCTGCTTGAGTGACTAGATGGTTTACAACTTTGGGCTTTAAACTCCTCCAAAATCCTTATCTATCTGGTTAGTTTCAAAAGACCCTTTGTTAATTGCACAAGTTACCTAGGTCAGTCAGCAAAGCATACTTTGAGAGGTTACATAAAATATACACATTGTCATACATGAAACTATCAGTCATTAGATATACTACATAATCATCACAATGATAATTTGAGTTACATCTTACATTTAAATTAGTAGATAATTTAATAGCTAAGCATTTTAAGGAATATGTATGAAATGTGATCATTATATTGTTTGGAAATAAAATGTATTATGTGCTGGAAGATTTATATTTAATGTTTCAGATTTGAAGTGCTTATGTGATGACCTGAAATTTACTGCAATATTTATTGTTACTATTAGAGGAATTGCACTCGTTGCATTTCAAATACTTAATAAAGTATTATTCACATACATCATTAGTTTATGTTGAATTTACATGTATACCAGAAAGATGTGAATCATTTTTAACTTTAGTTATCCATGGTTCAATACATACTGCAAAAATGTTGGTGATAACAGGTATCCCTGCAAAAAGAGCAAAAAATGTGGGAATAATTTTACTATAAAAGTTTAGTAAATCCATATACTCCTTGGGATTTACTGTTTTTTAGGAGTTTTTATAAATTCCCCTATGTGCTCTGTTATAAATGTATTTAGTTATTTCTTAGCTTGAATGGATAAACATATTTTTCTAAATATTCACAAAATTATAATTTATGCAAGTCTGAATTTGACTTTACCATTTGTACATAATTATTTTGTGATCTGTTTTTCATAATTATTGTCCTTTTTAGTTTTATGTCTCTAAAAGGAGAGATTTAATTAATAAAAATATACAGTAATCTACTATTTAAGTGAGCTTAAATGTATATATGCTCCACAAAAGTGATAAAGTTCTATATGTGTAAAACGGTGATATTTCCGAGAGTCTGTTATTGCTCTCTGCTAGCACTAAAGGTATAATGGGGACCTAAATATGTTAATATATTAATGACCATTTAATGCCTGCCTTCATTAATTACCAGTCACAAAGAGTAGGTTCTAGCTTAAACCCAGCTCTATTTCAATATCTACTCAGTGTACTCTGATATATACAATATAATACAGGGAATAATGACAATCATATCAAGAACGATTTTACTCAAAGTTTTATTTAAGACAATATGTATTTTTGTTAACAATAGGTATTTTCAATAGAGATGTTCACGGACCCCTGTGTTTTGGTTTTGGATCTGGATGAAGTTTGTGTATTGGTTTTGGTTTTGGTTGTGGTAAAACCGCCCTTGTGTGTTTCGGTTTTGGTTTTGATTTTGTATCTGTATTTTTAAGAAAAAATAGTCAAAATATGCTAAAATCACAAGATGTTGCTCTTTTTTTGTTCCTACATTATTATTAACCTCAATAACACTATTTTTCAGTCATTTCCAGTAAATTTTGAACTCCTCACAGGTCACAATATTATTTTCATCCACATTCAGACAAAAACTGCAGCGAGCTGGCTGGATGCTAAGCGAAAGAGCAACAACACAAACACACAGCAGTTCATAGCACATCTAGGAAACATTGCCACACAGCAGTGGCAGAAAAGAAAAGTGGTGCAAGATGGAAATGTTCTTGGGCCCTCCCACATACCTTTATGTAATATATTGAAAAGGACATGTACAGTTTAACAAAGTAAGTGCTCCAGCGACAAGAAGAGCAATTTTAATGGCAGAAGTGCTTGTTTTGTTTGGGACCCCACAAAACAAGCTAACAATGGGCTTAAGGCACCTAAGCAAACAGAGCTGTCAATTAACTCTACTGTGGCAAGTCATGCACCAGTGAAAGCAGTTCTTGCCAGTGATAAGAAGAAGGCCATTCATGCCTGGGCATAAGACCCAAAAATTCACCTTTTAAAATCAGAAACTTATGGTAAAAATTAACAACAAGCAGTCCAGCATCCGCTACCTAGATCTGCGTCCAATATCCACCATTAATGCAGCAGGAATAAGAAAGTTAATTGAGGTCCTGTGTCCCCGTTACCAAATTCCATCTCAACACCATTTTACTAGACAAGCAATTCCTCACCTGTACCAGGAGATTACAAAAAAGAAAATAATTAAGATACAAAATGCCATTCTACCCACTGTACAGTTAATCACAGATATGGGGACAAGCGGAACTGGGAAAACTAAACATTATACAGCAGGCTCAGCAGCAGCATCTAACAAACAATGCCAGATCTTTCAGAGGCAGGCTACTCTGTGTATTATCTGCTTCACTAAGAGGCATACCGCTGACAACCTGTTTGAAAAACTAAGGGATGTCATTGCAACATAGCTTATCCTGCTTGGATTCTCCTGAGAATATATGATTTCTGATAATGCCACAAATCTTGTTAGAGCATTTTAGCGGGGGGATTTCCATCACATTCCCTGTTTTGCTCACAAAATCAACTTGGTGGTAATGAGCTTTCTAAAAAATTACAGTGAGATGCAGGAGATGCTTTCTGTGTCCCAAAATATTTTGGGTCATTTTCGACATTCTGCAACAGCATGTAGGAGAATACAGCAGCTGCAAGAAGAATAGAATTTCAGGGGGAATATACGTTAGTCCAGCGCAGTGGAGAATACTTTCCGTGTTGTGCAAGGTGCTGAAACCAATCAAAGTAGTCACCTGTGAATAGAGTGCAGACACTGTTAGATTGAGTCAAGTGATTCCCCTAATAAGGATTTTTGAAAAGCAGCTATAGAAATTGAAGGAGGAAATGAAACAAAGCAATTCCGCTATGTTGGATTTGTAGATTAAGTACTTTATTTGCTTCGCCAGGATCCAAGAGTTATCAACATCTTAAAATTGGATAACTACATTTTGGAAACTGTGCTTGATCCTAGGTTTAAAAGCTATGTCTTCTCTTTCTTTCCAACTGACCCAGATCTCAAGAGATGCAATGAGCTCCTGGTGAGCAAGCTGACAACTCGAGTGATACATGACACAATAACGTCTCCTCCTTCAGTTTCTCTGGCAATTGCTTTTAGGAAAATACTTAGATTTTCCCAAGACACCTAGTGGTGATGCAGATGAGTCAGCACAACATTTTGACATCTGGTCTGGTCTAAAAGAATTGCCCAAAAATCGTGACAGCTGTGCCGTAAAATGAACTACAAATTACATGAGGAAGGCCATTACCGCCAATTACATCAAAGTACACAGACTTCTGTAATGGTGAATATGATGACAGTTTAGATTGCAGGTGCTGAGATCTAGGTGAGAGAACGGAGCTAGCTGAAGCTGGTATGCTTGGTAATATTTTGGGTAGAATGGCATGTTGGCAATTTTATGTTTTATTAGAGAGGTGTTTGTTTCTTTGAAAAGGTACAAGCTTTTTATTTACATTTTGTTTCACTGACAAAACCACTATACACTTGAACATAGGCTTTAGCACATGAGGTAGAGGGATTTGTATCACCATGACTGAGACTGGAGACTGACAAGAACAATGCGACTGAAGACTGGAGAGGGATAAGGACACTGCCACTCCTCCTGTTTCTGTATGAGCTATGGAACAGTAGAATGTAATTGGAGAATTTTAATAACACAGACAGCCCTATTATTACATTTTCTGTTTCAGCACTAAACACTGCCACCTCTCCTATTTCTGAGTGAGTTATGGCACACTAAAATGTCATGGTAAACTTTTAAAAACACTGCCTTATTATTTGAATTTCTGTTTAAGCATTGAACACTGCCACCTCTTTCATTTCTGGGTGAGCTATGGCACAGAACAATGTGACTGCAGATTTTGAAGAATACAGCCAGCCCTATTGTTTCTATTTCATCAATGACAATTGTGTGTTAGCTATATAACACAGTACAATGTGACTGCAGATTTAGAACAAGAATGCCAGCCCAATTATTTCTATTTCAGCAATGACAATTAGCAAAGGCGCTCTCCTGTTTGTGTGTTAGCTATATAACACAGTACAATGTGACTGCAGATTTAGAACAAGAATGCCAGCCCAATTATTTCTATTTCAGCAATGGCAATTAGCAATGGAGCAATGTAGCTCTCCTGTTTGAGTGTTAGGTATGTAACACAGTACAAAGTGACTACAGATTTAGAACAAGACTGCCAGCCCTATATTTTCTATTTCGGCAACGACAATTAGCAATGGAGCTCTCCTGTTTCTGTGTGAGCTATAACTCAGTAGAAAGTCACTGAAGACTTTGAAGAACAGTGCCACCCCTCCTCTTTCTTTTCTATCTATGACGCTGCCTAACTGCACTAGAGACTGCTACCCCTTCTGTGTCTCTCTGTGAAATGGCGCTGGACTGCCGTGGAGGGCGGTACTTATAGAATCCAAAACTCGCAAGATCCTACAACGTAATAATGACGTTTTTCCCCGTTTTCAATTCTAAGGGCGCGCAAAAGTCTCGGCTCGGTACTCGAACCTGCTAAGTTCGAGTGGACTCGGTTCTCGGAGAACCGAGCCTGAGCATCTCTGATTTTCAATAACACTCTTTACACATATACAAGCACAATGTAGAAAGCATAATATAATTTACATCAAATACAATGTATTGCCTAATTCAACTATCACATCCGAATGTAGAGAAACCAGATTTCTCTTTGCTCCATGGGAGAATTTGTGCTTGGGAGACAGTGGTGCCTCTGAGATCTGGTTTCCTCTACATTTGTATGTCAGTACAGATCGGTACCATTGTTGCTCCACCTTCCACCCTTGGGGACAGCTCACTTCTAGGTTTGTCATATGACCATCAGATTATCTTGTGATGTCCCAATATCAATTCCACCTCACAGATCCCTGATATCTCCTTTGATTGGTCCATTGTGAGAAGACACGCTGAACGCTGAGGTAGCGGTGAGAGCAATAGAGACCCACGGAATTGATGCAAGCTGTAAGGAGAAGGGCAGATTTTCGGTTGAAATCTCTGCTGATCAGCTTAATTGGAGTTTGCAGGGGAGACTCAGTTTCTGGCCACTATCTGTTCATCTTCTAGCAAGTACAACTACATGAGGCCAGGACCAGAAGAGTGTTCTGTTTTTAGGATTCTATTGAGACTGTTTAGAACTTATTTATTGTTTGTCTGCATAGTTGATCCTAAAAGGCCTGTCATTTCCTCACATAGTTGTTTATATGTAATATGCCATATGTGTTTTATATTATTCTGTTACTAAGTTAACACGGTAGTATTATATGTAATATTATAAATAATATTATATTATATTATATTATATTTACATATGTAAATATGTATGTATTATGTGAGTATGGAAATAATGTATGTAAGTGAAATATCAGTATGTCTTCTCGGTCTGCATGAGTTAATATAGAAAGAGAGAGTGTGCAAGATAGAGGACAGACCACATGGTGGAGGACAAAGTAAAAACATTAACACATGGCCCAATGGCAGCCATCTTTAACATCACATGGTCCACTGGTGCCCATCTTGCCTATTGCCAGCAAATACCGTTCAATCATAATTGCCTGTGCTATACCACTCAAGGTATGTAGATTTAGTACACAGTATTGTATTTTTGCAGTAATAATCTAGGACACAAGTAAAGTATAACTAGTATAACTTAATCCTAATATAGACACAACCATGTAACAAGCATGTCACACAATACAGTCCATATAACAGTCTTTACAACCAGCATTAGCAATATTAATATTAAAACTCCAATGGCACAATAGAGTACTTACAAGTCCATCACAATTATCTCTTTGTATAGCAGCTATTACACATTGTCCACCTTACACATGTCCCATGACCTTCCTTTTGTCTCACATGGGGGGGGATGTCTACAAACATAACAATAATTTTCTAACAAATTCCAAACAATAACGCTTATTTTATCACTTACTTTTTCACTTTCTAGGTCACTTTTTCACTTCCTCTGTAATCCGACATTTTCATGTCAACGTTTAGCCTGCCGACATTTTCATGTCTGCGTTTAGCCTATCGTCATTTTCATGTCTGCATTTAGCCTATCGTCATTTTCATGTCAGCAAGTTAACTGCCGACGCTTCCACTGTCGGAACTTAGTCCCCTACCCAACGTCACCACTAGTATAACAGTTGTAATTAGGAATAGTCTCTTTTATAAGTTTCACCAGAGACTTTACACAATGTACATACTAGAAGAGATTACTATTAGGTCTTTATTTTGGGACCGGGACCGGAGTCTTTAGAAAACCTAACAATGCTCATGGTACAAGTGGAGCAGCAATGATCCCAAATTGAATTTTATTGACAATCTCATTTATTTATTGAACCGTCAGCTAAATAGCATTCCTAGATTTTAATTATATTAAGTCAGGATCATCAGGATTGAGTGACTTGGGATAACTAGTGCTCACTCTCTACAGATAATATTTCTTTTCATGTGCTGTAGTGCAGTTGCAGATTGGCACTCAAGACAAAATGGGTCAATGGCCTGTGTGCCCTCCTGGCAGATCCGGCTGCAGTTGGAGAAAGGAACCTGATGGAGGTAAAGAGATCTTCGGTTATCAGTAATCTTCTACAGAATGAGTTTTATATTAATCCCGGGATGACAGCTACTAACATGCATAATATATAATGACTGTTACACAATATTAGGTTAGGGGATCTCGATGATTATCGAAGCCTGTCACTTATATTAAAGCTTTAATTAGATTACCTAGATTATTTATTTATATAAACATATTTATGTGTGTATGTGTGTGTGTATATATATACATATATATATATATATATATGTATATATATATATATATATATATATATATATATATATATATATATATATCTATATCTATATCGGGCATTGGCGCTACCAGTCTAACATTAATGTTCAATGTATATTTATTGAAACATAACTGATAAAATAATCATATGTATATACATATTGAAGAAGACCCTCCATAGCAGGATTATTACTTTATTGCTTGATTAAATATGCCAAATGTAGCCTGAATATATATATATATATATATATAATATAATATATATACTCTTACTGCTGTAGGTGGCTACACATTTAATCAAACAGTCAAGTAATAATCAAGCTATGAAGGGTCTTCTTAAATATGTATATACATATGATTATTTTATCAGTTATGGTTCAATAATATAAATATGTATATACATAAAATAAATAAGCATATGTATATACTTATTTAAGAAGACCCTTCATAGTGAATGGCATATTCATTTATATACAATGTTTTATGGGGACTCACCTTCTCTCCTTCATGTGAAGGGGGAGCTGCTGCACATGCGCAGCAGCTCCATTTCAGCCATTTTAGATGGTCCAGCAGCCGCGGTGCTGCTGACACAGAGTGGATGCATGCATCAGTGGGGACCCCGCCGGCCGCCGCATCTGACAGCTGTCAGACACCAACTGACAGCTGTCAGATGCGGCGGCCGGTGGGGTCCCCACTGATGCATGCATCCACTCTGTGTTAGCAGCACCGCGGCTGCTATCAGCAGGTGAGGGTATGCGGGCGGCGGGGGGCCCTTGGAGAGAGGGAGGCCCAGGGCACGTGCCCCCCCCTTAATCCGGCCATGGGTGCAGGGGGCCTATCATAGTGGGCTACCTTGGGCCGGGTCACTGGGCCACCTTTTTTTTTTATTTTTTAAATGTTCCTAATAGCCTGCTGAGTTGAGTCTTGCCCCTCCAGGCTCACATTTGCCAGCCCTGCCCTGAATATAAGTCACTGTAGCCATCTCATACACATCTTGACTAGTTTCAAACAGAAATCATTAATAGTGTGAAACACAGAATGGTCTATATCATTCCACACACTCTGTTAAAATCAAAGGACTGATGTGATGTGTAATTAAATTATATATTGTATGAAGTCTCTGAAAATTCAACATCTGGAAATATATTTTTGTTTACAGACAAGACTCAATGACCTTTGTCTGGCTTTTCAACTTTCACAGACTGCTAGCTGTGAGCGCTCACTTCTCTCAGACTGGGAACTATATGAGGGAACAGAAATTGGGTGTAAATTTTTTATGCTCAGGCCAGCCATTTTGGCACAGTTATTTGAAGCTGACTACAGGCAGTGTAAACAGCATTTGTCTGGCAAAGGGACCACTAGTTTTCAGCTTTTCAGCCTGAATGTCGGGTGACCTTTATTCCATATTGTTGGTGTATTTTTCACATTGAGCGTTTGGCATTTTCAAATATAGTATTTGCTGGCAAAGAGCGGGGGGCAGCAAGTTACAAATGTTCTAATAATTTGAACTGAAAATATTACACCATCTTTGCTCATAATGAAAAACAGATTTGTAAAAATGTCATATTGCATGCACTAATACAGAAAATCTGTGCTTGACTTCATATTAACTATTAAAATAATAAATCTTGTATGCTATTGTAGACATTACAGAACCACACTGAATTGATTATGCTATGTGTTTAACTGGTAATAAATAGGTGATTATGCATTTCTACAAATCCATAATTATTTTAACAGAACCTTTTAAAGGGAAACCATACAATATTTCTAAGCAGTTTGTTTCTAATTATTAGTAAAACATACGGTCAGGGGTTAAGTAAGGTGATTGTGACTGTACCCAGGGTGATAGTAGAATCAGGTTCAGTTTACAGATCTATACATCAGACCCAGATTTAGATTAAATCCGGATTAGAATCGTAAATTTAGCCTATAATTAATACAAATAAGGAGTTAAGAAGCTTCTCCAATTAAAGCTGCATTACCATCTAATAGCTAGATTCGACACACCGTCCCCACCCCGGGGGGTTGCTTCATGTAGCCGCTATTCCTGTGGATCCTTGGTTCATCTCACAGCCTTAGCTGATAACCAGGTCTGGAGATAGCGGATTCTGATTGGTTCTCCCGCTCACTCCATCCACAGTCATTTTAAAGTGGTAAGAATAAAGGTATTACCAGTTCTATAATACAAAAAAACAGAGGAGCCCCATGAACAACAGAGCATAGCGCTGCCCCTAGACCTTTCGGAAGGGGAAGGAGCCGGTGCGTAAAATCACGTGGAAATTCTACTTTAAGCCTCACTTCTTAACAAAGTGTGTGTATCTCTTTGGGACTGAAATTGTCCTAATTGTGTCTTATTAAGTTCAGGCCTCTGTTTCATTTGAGCTTGGTGCTGTATGCCTAGTATAATTAGTGGCTGAGACAACACTAGCTCTGAGAGTTAATAAAGGTACATCAACAGAGGGTGTTCAGACCCCCCACTCCCTAAATGTAACTGATCGTTATAATGAGATAGTAGAGACTTTATGGTAAAAAAAAATAAGTTGTGAACTATGTATTTTAGTAAAGTTTCTCTAATTAAAACTGCCCAACATTAAAAGGGATATATGACTTTTTATTGTAAATTATAAGTTGTAGACCTTTCTGCTGCTTAAAATGAAAGTTGTCATTAGCTATGTAAAGTAGACATCAATATATATTTACATTGTGAGAGGTACTGCAGTATAATAATGATATAGTAATTAGCATCACCAGCAAATGGAGTAACGTCTTTTATAAACTAAATTTATTTAAATTACTATCTACAGTGAAAAGTACCTGTTTTCCCTGTGTACTGTACAGTGGATTATACCACTATTGTCAACATGTATTAATATCCCTTATCTCTATATTTACAATTATTTTTTTATTTTATATAAGGGCATGTTGTGTGTGTGGTTGCATATACATAAAAGTCTATCTGTAGTAAAGTTGTTGTTAGGAAACTAGTTTTTATAATATACCATTATGATCCTTGGCCTACACCCATTTCTCCATACATTATAATTTCTTTTATTCTGTAAAATACAGTTTTATTGAGCTCTTGATATTCTTTGGAATTTTCAAGGTAATCTTTCAAAGGCCGAGTATTTAAAATATAACAATGACATTGCTATCATGTTCAGTTGATGCAATAGGATGAGAGTTGTAGTGCATCAAGTCCTGCCTAGAACGAACAGTGTTTAATGTGTCTATATCCACCTGCCTGGCCTCAGTGTCCCTGGGAATTCTATTCAGTTGTTGGCACCAATACATTCCCACACGATCCCTCTGACCAAGTATGTCCCTGCTGTATATTGTTACCCTGTGTTGAACTAATAATCCCAACAGTGTTCATCCTACTTCTGATAGTAACAATGTATTAGTAGATTGTAAGCTCTTGTGGCTAGAGCTAGAATGGCTTATTTCCTAACTTTTAGACAAATCTCCCTTTCCCTCTTTACCTACAAAGTGCACCTCATTTTCCTCTAATATCTGTCTGATATGAAAGAAACAGCCCCGCTTGGCTCCTAAATTCAATGTCATGTCATCCTCTTTGTATGAATGCTGGTGTGTCATGCTATATTTAGTTGGGTCTGATAAGCTTTGTTTTATATTAAAAACAGTGTGCACAAATGGTAACTGAATGTTTTTCCTTACGTGATGGAAATGTGAGTCACTCTGCACAAATCATAAGTGTGTCTCTAGCTAGAGATACGCTGGTATAATTGTGCTTTACCGATAAAAAGTAGTAATGTTCATGTATGCAATATATACATAGCTGTTGCTTGGGACTAAAGCTAGGTACACACTACACGGTTTTCGTCCAATAATCGGCTCAATCAGCCGACATACGACTGCTCGTTCAAAAGTCGGGTCAGTGTGTGTAGTGACACGATGGTCGAAAGTCTGCTCAAATGAACGATTGTCGCCTCATTTGATTGGTCGTACCTTTTAATATTTTCGTTCCAATCTCGTTTCCGTTGTGTAGTGTGTATAAACTTCCGACCGATCCACAACAGTGAGTATCAAATTACAGTCATTGCTCACGACAACATGGCTGTAAAAAGTCGCTAAAGGGACGTCCACTCTTCCCTTTATCGTCCTAAACAAGGCTAGTGTGTATGCAGTCCATGGACCGAGCGATCGGAACATCGATCGCATGTAAAATCGATCGGCATAAAAAGTTGGTGGAAAATTCTGTAGTGTGTACCTAGCTTAAGCGTTTGAATACATACTGATTAAACACAACTTAGTTTATACAGCAGTAATTGTGTGATTTTAGCGGGGAGCTTGATCAAAGGCGTTGTGGAATCAGCAAGGTGCCATTGTGCAAATGATGTACATCCTCTACCCTATCACATCTGTCTAAACAGGACTGGAAACTGTAATGACAGTGAGTCACTGCTTGCCCAAACACAGCAGTCTCATAAATTATCTTATCTCAGCCAGATCATAAACCATATAGTCTAAAAAACAGCCTTTTATCTGAAGCCTCAAATTAGGAAAATAGTCTGCTGAAATCCTTTCAACATGTTAAAATGATGTTACAGATCTGGCCTGTCTTTACAGTGCATAATGGAAGTACCAGAGAACAACAGAGAGATGTTTTTGCCAAAACACTAATTTTAAAGCTATTTCCTTTAAAATCCTAAACACTGTTGACATTTCATCCTTTAATCTTCTTTACTCCTGTCTGAACATGCCCATTACATCTTATCTCTCTTCTAGGTCAGATACTATAAAACGTGCATGTGTTTTGCCACTGAATTCCACACAGAACAATATTCAGAGGACAGGGCAATTTCTTTGCTTGTGTAACACATCAATAGGTGATGATGTGCAGTACTGATCACTAAACTCCGTGCTAATAATGAAGCAGGGACGCATTGTCACATCTCCCCAGCCAAGTGCCTGTTTCATGTACCGGTAATTGTTATGTTGTATGAATAATATGGTATTCTCATGAGCTGACCTGTAACTGAGGGAAATAAGAGGTTCAATGGCTAAGTGCACTGGTTGCTGTGGTGAAGATTTAGTTTAACTTCCATGTTGGCTCTTTGTGGCGTTAGAAAACTCTAATCAGACCCATTTCCCAGGCCTAGAGAAATCTATTATTTACCTAAACAGGGAGTAGACACAGCACGTGTTCCTGTAAGTTTTGTGCAAAGAGATAAAAATATATTAGAAGAGGAATTTGGTTCTATATAACTTTTTTTTTCCTATTTATGTTGTTTTGTTATTGTACTTTTTGAGTAAATCATTCAAATGATACTTGAATATTATGAAAAGTGGGAGCTTAATGTATGCCAGAATGGATTGCTGAGTGCATTCCACTCCCGGAATGTAGTGCTGAGTGCATTCCTCATCCATTCTGACAGCCAGAATGGCTTTCTCAGTGCATTCCCCATCCATTCCGGCTGCCGGAATGGATTGCTGAGTGCATTCCACTCTCGGAATGGAGTGCTGAGTGCATTCCCCATCCATTCCAGCAGCTGGAATGGATGGCTGAGTGCATGGTTAAAAGTATTCAATATTTTTTATCTAGCACAAACATTCAACTTTGGCGTAAAGATTTATTTAAAATCTCTTTCGAATCACAACAACCTCCATTATAATTACTCTCGATGTAAAATAGCTGATTTGACAGTTGTTGATGGTACATTTGCAATAAAAACCACTAATAATATAGATATAATAAATCACAATTATATTTCTGCGAATTACACACATGATTTATGTTAATTTAAACCAAGCGAACTATTACACCAGGGACACTTAACATCAACATGAATATGGCAAGGATATTAATGATCCCACAGGAACAAGAGCATTGGTGAGGAGTCGAACTCAGGGTTGCACGGTTGCAAGCACTGGGATGCTGTGGGGGTTCTTTGAAGCCTGGCGATATCCTAATGATTGTTTTAATTCCGTCATCCTTGTTATAGCCATTGTATTTTGTAGTTTATATTCTGTAATAAAGTTACAGTTATATCTTCCATCTCTCTTTGCCTGTACAACCCAAAGAACCCTAAGGTACCAGGGTTACCTAGTTACCTCCGCTGCTCTAACACCCTTGTGTCCTGACATCCGTTGAAAGAAATAGGGAACGAAATCAGACAAAAACACTGGTATAACTGCTAGTAGTTGAATGGATTATTTTTTAAGTGTAGTGACATGATATCAACGGAATGATAGTGGTAATATATATAATCCTATTTACCCTAACCAAGTATTAAACCCGAGCATCATACTGACACGGCATCCTGTGACACGTTTACCATATATATTAATGCCATCCCAGTGTACAAGATATACGGATAGAGGGTATTACCAGGGGCATGATATCCTTCCATGCATAGGTACAGATCCTGTATTGGAGACTCATCAATGACTGTACTACTGTGTGCTGATGCTTAGATTGGATTGAACTCAATAATGCAGAATCTTCAAACTAATGTATATTGGAAAGCGTCTCCGGAGTTGGTCTACAGATAGTAATGAATCGGGTCCAAAGGGTGTAGGTGGTGCAATTGTATTTGTGTCCCACAGACCAAAATCTGCCTTTGCTGTAACAATCTAACCTATCTACTTGAGCTAGTAATGAACTAAATTGAATATTTTGCTTTGGGACCAGGAACGCCATTGTTACTCCATTGGTTGTGGGGTTCCAATGATTGGAGTTCCCATGTCCTTTTCGGCATCTAGGGAGAGCAGTAAGGCTGGGTCTTCCTTCCCTGAGCTTTTCAAGGCCTGAAGGATCATCAAGATCTTTCTAACATTGCTTACCGAGTGTCGCCCCATATAAAACCTGTCTGGTCATTATGGACAAGGGTTGGTAACAGGGTTTTGAGCTTTGAGCCTACTGGCTCTTCTGTGATTTGACAACTGCCCATTTGTCTGTATACATTTTTATTGTTACTTCAGACTGATCACCTTGTGTATTTTGTATTTGTTTATTATTTAATACACTTCACACATTCAGTGCTGTGTTTACAATTTTTTCCATTCTCTCTCCAGCCCCCCCCCCCCCCACCCTCTGTGCCGGGGAATTCTCTATTTAGTAAATTCTAGGGGTTTGGAACCATTCCCCCTCCACTCTCTCCCCTGGCTGCAGATCTCCCGTTTTTGTCATCTAATAAAAATGGACAAAGACTCCACACCTCAACTTTCCAACTGCCATTCCTGACTGATGAACAGGAATCCTATTCCCTCAGTTTCAAGCTTGACATGTTGTGAGTTTATATAGATATCCAATGTTCAATCAGAGCTATGATACCTGTTTGGGTTACCAAATGTTAAACAGTAATTATGCAGCATTAAACAAATTTATTATATCAGAAGCAGAAAGACCATCAAGTTTGTACTTTTTTGTTATAATATTTTCTCTTACTGGGACATTTATAGTTTAAAAGAAAGGTATATTGTAAAAGATTTTTGTAGAAACGTAGATTTAATAAACCTCATTAGTACTAGTCAAGTAAACAATAAACATTTTGGAAGAAGTATCAATAATATAAAAATTATTTTTCCATACCTGCTGGGATATAATGAACTCCCTGTATCTATTAATTGTTTTCATTATATAAACAGTTCATGATTGTCACGAATGCCCAATCTGTCCTAGATACAGCAATCTGAACAGCTGGCCGTGACTGGCATCACCTTAGTCACTTAACAATGAATACACCTCTTCTGTCACCACAAATGATTTTATATGGTGTCCTTACGTTCACAAAAACCACTTATTAATGTTTCACACTTAAATCCCATACACATGAAGCATAAGCCTCTCTGGGCTTTGTAAGTTCACAAAGAATCACGCAGAATACACTAGGTAAAATTGATTTATTCTGAAAAATGTTTCCAGGCTTATTTACAAACATTAATAACAAGACATACAATATGTTGCACAAATGAGTTTCAGAAAATAAAATAGGAAGTAAAATCAGAGTACTACTTACCAGGTAGACTTGATTTGTGTGAGGGAACACAACGGAAGAATTTGGAACATTTCAGATCTGATAGACTCCGTCATGAAAATGCACACAGTAATGTCTAAAGCAGCAGATTTTAAACCCTTCTTACAGGCTCTTCACCCTCACCTTACACCTCACACTTTCAATTAAGTCAGATTGATTTCCAAAATGACACAGAGCTTTCCAAAGTAAATTATCTATCAATAAGATATATGTTGGGCACTTCAGAGAATCTTTCACCTCTGCTCTGCTTGAGTGACTAGATGGTTTACAACTTTGGGCTTTAAACTCCTCCAAAATCCTTATCTATCTGGTTAGTTTCAAAAGACCCTTTGTTAATTGCACAAGTTACCTAGGTCAGTCAGCAAAGCATACTTTGAGAGGTTACATAAAATATACACATTGTCATACATGAAACTATCAGTCATTAGATATACTACATAATCATCACAATGATAATTTGAGTTACATCTTACATTTAAATTAGTAGATAATTTAATAGCTAAGCATTTTAAGGAATATGTATGAAATGTGATCATTATATTGTTTGGAAATAAAATGTATTATGTGCTGGAAGATTTATATTTAATGTTTCAGATTTGAAGTGCTTATGTGATGACCTGAAATTTACTGCAATATTTATTGTTACTATTAGAGGAATTGCACTCGTTGCATTTCAAATACTTAATAAAGTATTATTCACATACATCATTAGTTTATGTTGAATTTACATGTATACCAGAAAGATGTGAATCATTTTTAACTTTAGTTATCCATGGTTCAATACATACTGCAAAAATGTTGGTGATAACAGGTATCCCTGCAAAAAGAGCAAAAAATGTGGGAATAATTTTACTATAAAAGTTTAGTAAATCCATATACTCCTTGGGATTTACTGTTTTTTAGGAGTTTTTATAAATTCCCCTATGTGCTCTGTTATAAATGTATTTAGTTATTTCTTAGCTTGAATGGATAAACATATTTTTCTAAATATTCACAAAATTATAATTTATGCAAGTCTGAATTTGACTTTACCATTTGTACATAATTATTTTGTGATCTGTTTTTCATAATTATTGTCCTTTTTAGTTTTATGTCTCTAAAAGGAGAGATTTAATTAATAAAAATATACAGTAATCTACTATTTAAGTGAGCTTAAATGTATATATGCTCCACAAAAGTGATAAAGTTCTATATGTGTAAAACGGTGATATTTCCGAGAGTCTGTTATTGCTCTCTGCTAGCACTAAAGGTATAATGGGGACCTAAATATGTTAATATATTAATGACCATTTAATGCCTGCCTTCATTAATTACCAGTCACAAAGAGTAGGTTCTAGCTTAAACCCAGCTCTATTTCAATATCTACTCAGTGTACTCTGATATATACAATATAATACAGGGAATAATGACAATCATATCAAGAACGATTTTACTCAAAGTTTTATTTAAGACAATATGTATTTTTGTTAACAATAGGTATTTTCAATAGAGATGTTCACGGACCCCTGTGTTTTGGTTTTGGATCTGGATGAAGTTTGTGTATTGGTTTTGGTTTTGGTTGTGGTAAAACCGCCCTTGTGTGTTTCGGTTTTGGTTTTGATTTTGTATCTGTATTTTTAAGAAAAAATAGTCAAAATATGCTAAAATCACAAGATGTTGCTCTTTTTTTGTTCCTACATTATTATTAACCTCAATAACACTATTTTTCAGTCATTTCCAGTAAATTTTGAACTCCTCACAGGTCACAATATTATTTTCATCCACATTCAGACAAAAACTGCAGCGAGCTGGCTGGATGCTAAGCGAAAGAGCAACAACACAAACACACAGCAGTTCATAGCACATCTAGGAAACATTGCCACACAGCAGTGGCAGAAAAGAAAAGTGGTGCAAGATGGAAATGTTCTTGGGCCCTCCCACATACCTTTATGTAATATATTGAAAAGGACATGTACAGTTTAACAAAGTAAGTGCTCCAGCGACAAGAAGAGCAATTTTAATGGCAGAAGTGCTTGTTTTGTTTGGGACCCCACAAAACAAGCTAACAATGGGCTTAAGGCACCTAAGCAAACAGAGCTGTCAATTAACTCTACTGTGGCAAGTCATGCACCAGTGAAAGCAGTTCTTGCCAGTGATAAGAAGAAGGCCATTCATGCCTGGGCATAAGACCCAAAAATTCACCTTTTAAAATCAGAAACTTATGGTAAAAATTAACAACAAGCAGTCCAGCATCCGCTACCTAGATCTGCGTCCAATATCCACCATTAATGCAGCAGGAATAAGAAAGTTAATTGAGGTCCTGTGTCCCCGTTACCAAATTCCATCTCAACACCATTTTACTAGACAAGCAATTCCTCACCTGTACCAGGAGATTACAAAAAAGAAAATAATTAAGATACAAAATGCCATTCTACCCACTGTACAGTTAATCACAGATATGGGGACAAGCGGAACTGGGAAAACTAAACATTATACAGCAGGCTCCTCAGCAGCATCTAACAAACAATGCCAGATCTTTCAGAGGCAGGCTACTCTGTGTATTATCTGCTTCACTAAGAGGCATACCGCTGACAACCTGTTTGAAAAACTAAGGGATGTCATTGCAACATAGCTTATCCTGCTTGGATTCTCCTGAGAATATATGATTTCTGATAATGCCACAAATCTTGTTAGAGCATTTTAGCGGGGGGATTTCCATCACATTCCCTGTTTTGCTCACAAAATCAACTTGGTGGTAATGAGCTTTCTAAAAAATTACAGTGAGATGCAGGAGATGCTTTCTGTGTCCCAAAATATTTTGGGTCATTTTCGACATTCTGCAACAGCATGTAGGAGAATACAGCAGCTGCAAGAAGAATAGAATTTCAGGGGGAATATACGTTAGTCCAGCGCAGTGGAGAATACTTTCCGTGTTGTGCAAGGTGCTGAAACCAATCAAAGTAGTCACCTGTGAATAGAGTGCAGACACTGTTAGATTGAGTCAAGTGATTCCCCTAATAAGGATTTTTGAAAAGCAGCTATAGAAATTGAAGGAGGAAATGAAACAAAGCAATTCCGCTATGTTGGATTTGTAGATTAAGTACTTTATTTGCTTCGCCAGGATCCAAGAGTTATCAACATCTTAAAATTGGATAACTACATTTTGGAAACTGTGCTTGATCCTAGGTTTAAAAGCTATGTCTTCTCTTTCTTTCCAACTGACCCAGATCTCAAGAGATGCAATGAGCTCCTGGTGAGCAAGCTGACAACTCGAGTGATACATGACACAATAACGTCTCCTCCTTCAGTTTCTCTGGCAATTGCTTTTAGGAAAATACTTAGATTTTCCCAAGACACCTAGTGGTGATGCAGATGAGTCAGCACAACATTTTGACATCTGGTCTGGTCTAAAAGAATTGCCCAAAAATCGTGACAGCTGTGCCGTAAAATGAACTACAAATTACATGAGGAAGGCCATTACCGCCAATTACATCAAAGTACACAGACTTCTGTAATGGTGAATATGATGACAGTTTAGATTGCAGGTGCTGAGATCTAGGTGAGAGAACGGAGCTAGCTGAAGCTGGTATGCTTGGTAATATTTTGGGTAGAATGGCATGTTGGCAATTTTATGTTTTATTAGAGAGGTGTTTGTTTCTTTGAAAAGGTACAAGCTTTTTATTTACATTTTGTTTCACTGACAAAACCACTATACACTTGAACATAGGCTTTAGCACATGAGGTAGAGGGATTTGTATCACCATGACTGAGACTGGAGACTGACAAGAACAATGCGACTGAAGACTGGAGAGGGATAAGGACACTGCCACTCCTCCTGTTTCTGTATGAGCTATGGAACAGTAGAATGTAATTGGAGAATTTTAATAACACAGACAGCCCTATTATTACATTTTCTGTTTCAGCACTAAACACTGCCACCTCTCCTATTTCTGAGTGAGTTATGGCACACTAAAATGTCATGGTAAACTTTTAAAAACACTGCCTTATTATTTGAATTTCTGTTTAAGCATTGAACACTGCCACCTCTTTCATTTCTGGGTGAGCTATGGCACAGAACAATGTGACTGCAGATTTTGAAGAATACAGCCAGCCCTATTGTTTCTATTTCATCAATGACAATTGTGTGTTAGCTATATAACACAGTACAATGTGACTGCAGATTTAGAACAAGAATGCCAGCCCAATTATTTCTATTTCAGCAATGACAATTAGCAAAGGCGCTCTCCTGTTTGTGTGTTAGCTATATAACACAGTACAATGTGACTGCAGATTTAGAACAAGAATGCCAGCCCAATTATTTCTATTTCAGCAATGGCAATTAGCAATGGAGCAATGTAGCTCTCCTGTTTGAGTGTTAGGTATGTAACACAGTACAAAGTGACTACAGATTTAGAACAAGACTGCCAGCCCTATATTTTCTATTTCGGCAACGACAATTAGCAATGGAGCTCTCCTGTTTCTGTGTGAGCTATAACTCAGTAGAAAGTCACTGAAGACTTTGAAGAACAGTGCCACCCCTCCTCTTTCTTTTCTATCTATGACGCTGCCTAACTGCACTAGAGACTGCTACCCCTTCTGTGTCTCTCTGTGAAATGGCGCTGGACTGCCGTGGAGGGCGGTACTTATAGAATCCAAAACTCGCAAGATCCTACAACGTAATAATGACGTTTTTCCCCGTTTTCAATTCTAAGGGCGCGCAAAAGTCTCGGCTCGGTACTCGAACCTGCTAAGTTCGAGTGGACTCGGTTCTCGGAGAACCGAGCCTGAGCATCTCTGATTTTCAATAACACTCTTTACACATATACAAGCACAATGTAGAAAGCATAATATAATTTACATCAAATACAATGTATTGCCTAATTCAACTATCACATCCGAATGTAGAGAAACCAGATTTCTCTTTGCTCCATGGGAGAATTTGTGCTTGGGAGACAGTGGTGCCTCTGAGATCTGGTTTCCTCTACATTTGTATGTCAGTACAGATCGGTACCATTGTTGCTCCACCTTCCACCCTTGGGGACAGCTCACTTCTAGGTTTGTCATATGACCATCAGATTATCTTGTGATGTCCCAATATCAATTCCACCTCACAGATCCCTGATATCTCCTTTGATTGGTCCATTGTGAGAAGACACGCTGAACGCTGAGGTAGCGGTGAGAGCAATAGAGACCCACGGAATTGATGCAAGCTGTAAGGAGAAGGGCAGATTTTCGGTTGAAATCTCTGCTGATCAGCTTAATTGGAGTTTGCAGGGGAGACTCAGTTTCTGGCCACTATCTGTTCATCTTCTAGCAAGTACAACTACATGAGGCCAGGACCAGAAGAGTGTTCTGTTTTTAGGATTCTATTGAGACTGTTTAGAACTTATTTATTGTTTGTCTGCATAGTTGATCCTAAAAGGCCTGTCATTTCCTCACATAGTTGTTTATATGTAATATGCCATATGTGTTTTATATTATTCTGTTACTAAGTTAACACGGTAGTATTATATGTAATATTATAAATAATATTATATTATATTATATTATATTTACATATGTAAATATGTATGTATTATGTGAGTATGGAAATAATGTATGTAAGTGAAATATCAGTATGTCTTCTCGGTCTGCATGAGTTAATATAGAAAGAGAGAGTGTGCAAGATAGAGGACAGACCACATGGTGGAGGACAAAGTAAAAACATTAACACATGGCCCAATGGCAGCCATCTTTAACATCACATGGTCCACTGGTGCCCATCTTGCCTATTGCCAGCAAATACCGTTCAATCATAATTGCCTGTGCTATACCACTCAAGGTATGTAGATTTAGTACACAGTATTGTATTTTTGCAGTAATAATCTAGGACACAAGTAAAGTATAACTAGTATAACTTAATCCTAATATAGACACAACCATGTAACAAGCATGTCACACAATACAGTCCATATAACAGTCTTTACAACCAGCATTAGCAATATTAATATTAAAACTCCAATGGCACAATAGAGTACTTACAAGTCCATCACAATTATCTCTTTGTATAGCAGCTATTACACATTGTCCACCTTACACATGTCCCATGACCTTCCTTTTGTCTCACATGGGGGGGGATGTCTACAAACATAACAATAATTTTCTAACAAATTCCAAACAATAACGCTTATTTTATCACTTACTTTTTCACTTTCTAGGTCACTTACAATCCATGACTTCTTAAACAACCATTTTCTAAGCATTCAGGGCACTTACAAACAATGTACTTACAGTGTTAACAATTCCCAAATAAAACAACATTTTTCTACAGTGTCTATTGCTAAAAACACTTTGCGATTAAACACTGAACATATAAAACACTATACACTGAACATATTAAACATATTTAACTATTTTATATCCCCTCATGATCAAATATTACCACAGCCCAGAATGGCTTATGAAACAGTCCTGTTGGCTTGTTCATCATGCTCAGAGAGGGAATGTATATGTCATACTTGCCAACTCCCGGAAACTTGTAACTGGAGCGTAACTGGAGGACGGGAGGGGGCAGGGAGAGGCCGATCGCGTCATTTTGGCCCCGTCCCCGTGAAACCGTACTGTACGTCGCGGTGGGCGGGGCCAAAATGACGCAATTGGCGATCGCCCTGCCCCCTCCTGCCCTCCAAAATGGCCAATACGCACCGTCCAAGTAAGCTGCATCTTGTAATGAAGTATGCATGCAAGGTGATAGTTAACACCTGCTGTCCCTGTGATCTGCATGTTAACATCCAAATGTAGGCAAGCTTAACTGTCTCTATGGAGACATATGATACATAGGAGATGCATGTCAATACAATACAATGGAGTTATTTGTGAGCCAAGAATGCTGTTTTCTGGAAAAGGAGACAACAGTTATTTTCTGTTATCTTGTGCTGACTCTACCATACTGACAATCCTGAAAAAGTGCAGCAAAGTGGTTCAGCAATCCTGTGTGCATATATATATCTCTTCACAAGCGCTACATCCACAATCTCATTAGGATATATATGTCCTATTAAAATGTATTATGAGGATATGCAAACAAATATAACATTTTACATGTTAGTTACAAGCACTTTAAGACATCACAGGACAAAATAACTCTATATAACTTTATAGTTATGTTGAAATATTGATTATATAAAGAGTTTTAGTAGAGTAATCAAAATTATTATATAAAACACAAAAAGTCAAATATATGTGCAAGTTATTTTAATTCTATCCTCTTAACAGTGTAGAATGTTTTATGTCCTGATTGTTATTCATCAATTAGCAGATGTTAGTAAATAATCCACAATGATAAAAATAATCAATAACAGATCACTAGATAATATCAGTTAATAAGTAACCACCATAAATTTGCAGGTGTTGAACCAAAACATCATAATCTTGTCACCAAGTTAAATTTCTCTTCCACCCAATATAAATACAACAGCAGTGCAATATATTGAATCGATAATGCACACATAGGTACATCTAGAACATCCAACCCTTAAATTATGATAGCTTATCTAAAAAATAGACAAGAATGTCAGCCAGTAAATAAAAAACCCCCCTATAAATTATATTATTAAAATGGACTTGCAATAAAAAATCTGCAAAGTTTTAGAACCATAATATCAACTGAGGCTCCAACTGGACTTTGCTCAATATTGATTTCCCCCTTTATAAATAAGGCCTAAAATAATATTTCAATTACTATATTGATAAACTTATATAATAATATGGCTAGAGTGTGTGAATCAAATGTATAAATTAGACCACTTGTACATAAGAGGTACAACTACAATGGTAAAACAATATATTCATAATATTTATTCATTAAAAAAAGTTTATAAACTTTGGTTAAAATGCAAAACAATGTAATAATAATAATAATAATAATAATAATCACTGTAATGAACCTGCTCAGTAGAGAACGGGAATATTACGTTCCACACTGAGACACAGATGGCTTTCATCTACGGAAGGCCCAATCAGTCAAAAAAGTTTCAAAGCACGTTTTGTTGCTAAATGTGACACTCAGGGGAAATGTAAGTGACGATTTATAGGCTAGCCTCTAGTTTATTTACCAACAATGCATTTTTTCTACAGGAATATGCATGGATGTACCTGGTGAAAAGCAAAAGCGACTAAATGTTATGCAGGACCAAGGAATTAGGGGGATTAAGGGCATTCCTACATGCTTTAAATAAATAATATGCAACATGGATTAAAACAAACATATAAGTAACAATAGAGGGTATTTTCACTTGTGTAAAAGGTTTTAATAATGCCTAGATGGTTGATTTGAGTCAGATTCAAGTTAATTTGTTTGCTTATGAATTGTGAAATTTTTAGAATCTTACATCGAAAAAAAAATATTCAATACCCTCCATAGCCCACTCTGCTTATACTCTCCATTGTGCAACATTCACAGCAAAGTGCACCTTATTTCTGCTTTCTAATTGTTTTAAATAAATGAAACTTCCAGAGCAAACACGTTTTACTCTTCTGTTTAATTCTGTGCCAATCCTGTGTGTACATGCAAGTAAGTTTCTATTACAAGGTGTCCCGAACACGCTCCCAGCTGCCGAGACTTTGGGTGTTTGCGGTATCAGGGTGCTCACGCTTCCAGCCCGCAGTCTCTCTCTACCTATCACACAGTCTATAGACTTACTGAATTGCCCCCAAACAGCGCTCACACCCCCATACACTTCAGGCTTGCCAACACCTATTAAATACTGGCAATAGGACCCCAATATGCTGTTCCACACTGGTACATAACGCTTCTAGCTATCACAGGCTAACAAGGCCCCCACCAGCAAACAAAGGGTTAACTCTTCATACCTCCAGACTGTTACACAAATGTAAATGCAAGCACACACTAGGCTTCTTAATCAAATGCATCAACAAATTACACACCAGTATTTAAAGGGTTAACTTGGTCGAACTATATGGTTTTTTTGTTTTTTTTTGCAAGGAATCATGAATTCAAACATGAATCATGAATCGAATCATAAATCATGAATCATGCATTGAATCATGAATCATGAATAATGCATTGAATCATGAATCATGAATTGAATCATGAATCATGAATTGAATTATGAATTGAATCAAGAATTGAATCTTGAATTGAAACATGAATCATGAATCGAATCATGATTCATGAATCATGAATTGAATCATGAATCATGAATCATGAATTGAATTATGAATTGAATCTAGAATTGAATCATGAATTGAATCATGAATCATGAAATGAATCATGAATCATGAATTGAATCATGAATCATGAATCATGAATTGAATCTTGAATCATGAATCGACTCATGAATCATGAATTATGAATCGAATCATGAATCATGAATTATGAACCGAATCATGAATCATGATTCGAATCAAGAATCATGAATCGAATCATGAATCATGAATCGAATCATGAATCACAAATACGGAATTGAATTATAAATCATGAATTATGAATCGAATCATGAATCACAAATCATGAATAAATCATGAATCATGAATCATAAAATTAATCATGAATCATGAATGGAATCATGAATCATGAATCATGAATTGAATTATAAATCATGAAATGAATCATGAAATGAATCATGAATCATGAATTGAATCATGAATCATGAATCATGAATTGAATTATGAATTGAATCTAGAATTGAATCATGAATTGAATCATGAATCATGAAATGAATCATGAATCATGAATTGAATCATGAATCATGAATCATGAATTGAATCTTGAATCATGAATCGAATCATGAATCATGAATTATGAATCGAATCATGAATCATGATTCGAATCAAGAATCGAATCATGAATCATGAATTGAATCATGAATCATGAAGCGAATCATGAATCATGAATTGAATCATGAATCATGATTCATGAATTGAATCATGAATCATGAATCATGAATTGAATCATGATTTATGAATCATAAATTGAATCATGAATTCAATCATTAATTGAATCATGAATCATGAAATGAATCATGAATCATGAATTGAATCATGAATCATGAATCATGAATTGAATCATGAATCATGAATCATGAATTCAATCTTGAATCATGAATCGAATCATGAATCATGAATTATGAATCATGATTCAAATCAAGAATCATGAATCGAATCATGAATCATGAATTATGAATCGAATCATGAATCACAGATCATGAATTGAATCATGAATCATGAATCATAAAATGAATCATGAATCATGAATGGAATCATGAATCATGAATTGAATCATAATTCATGAAATGAATCAAGAAATGAATCATGAATCATGAATTGAATCATGAATCATGAATCATGAATTGAATCATGAATCATGAATTGAATCATGAATCGAATCATGAATCATGAATTGAATCATGAATCATGAATCATGAATTGAATCATGAATCATGAATTGAATCATGAATCATGAATTGAATCATGAATCATGAAATGAATCATGAAATAAATCATGAATCATGATTTCAATCAAGAATTGAATCATAAATCATGAAATGAATCATGAAATGAATCATGAATTCAATCATGAATCACGAATTGAATCATGAATCATGAATCCTGAATCGAGTCATGAATCATGAATCATGAATTGAATCACGAATAATGAATTCAATCATGAATTGAATCATGAATCAAGAATCATGAATCATTAATTGAATCATGAATCATGAATCATGAATTGAATCATAAATCATGAATCATGAATCATGAATTGAATCATGAATTATGAATCATGAATTGAATCATGAATTGAATCATGAATTATGAATCATAAAATGAATCATGATCTGAATCATGAATTGAATCATCAATCATGAATCATGAAATGAATCATGAAATAAATCATGAATCATGAATTGAATCAAGAATTGAATCATGAATCACGAATTGAATCATGAATCATGAATCATGAATCATGAATCATGAATCGAATCATGAATCATGAATAATGAATCATGAATTGAATCATGAATAATGAAATAAATCATGATTTTAATCAAGATTCATGAACCATGAATTGAATTATGAAATAAATCATGAATCATGAATTGAATCATAAATCATGAATCATGAATTGAATCATGAATTGAATCATGAATCATGAATCAAGAATTGAATCATGAATCATGAATCGAATCATGAATCATGAATTGAATCATGAATCATGAATCATGAATTGAATCATGAATCAAATCATGAATCATGAATCGAATCATGAATGATGAATCGAATCATGAATCATGAATTGAATCATAAATTAAGAATCATGAATCATGAATTGAATCATGAATCATGAATTGAATCATGAAATGAATCATAAATCATGAAATGAATCATGAAATAAATCATGAATCATGAATTGAATCATGAATGGAATCATGAATCATGAATCAAATCATGAATCACAAATACTGAATTAAATCATGAATCATGAATCATAAAATGAATTATGAATCATGAATGGAATCATGAATTGAATCATAAATCATGAAATGAATCATGAAATGAATCATGAATCATGAATTGAATCATGAATCATGAATTGAAACATGAATCATGAATTGAATCATGAATCATGAATTGAATCATGAATCATGAATCAAGAATTGAATCATGAATCATGAATTGAATCATGAATCATGAATTGAATCATGAATCATGAATTGAATCATGAATCATGAAATGAATCATGAATTGAATCATGAATTCAAACATTAATCATGAATCGAATCATGAATCATGCATTGAATCATGAATCATGAATCATGCATTGAATCATGAATCATGAATCATGAATTGAATTATGAATTGAATCATGAATCATGAATTGAATTATGAATTGAATCAAGAATTGAATCATGAATTGAAACATGAATCATGAATCGAATCATGATTCATGAATCATGAATTGAATCATGAATCATGAACATGAATTGAATCATGAATTGAATCGTGAATCATGAATTATGAATCATAAATTGAATCATGAATTGAATCATGAATTGAATCATGAATCATGATTCATGAAATGAATCATGAATCATGAATTGAATCATGAATCATGAATCTTGAATTGAATCATGATTCATGAATCGAATCATGAATCATGAATTGAATCATGAATCATGAATTGAATCATGAATCATGAATCGAATCATGAATCATGAATCATGAATTGAATCATGAATCATGAATCATGAATCATGAAATGAATCATGAATCATGAATTGAATCATGAATGAAGAATCATGAATGAAGAATCATGAATCAAGAATCATGAATCGAATCATGAATCACAAATCATGAATTATGAATCATAAATTGAATCATGAATTGAATCATGAATTGAATCATGAATCATGAATCACGATTTGAATCATGAATCATGAATCACGATTTGAATCATGAATCATGAATCGAATCATGAATCATTTATAATGAATCATGAATTTAATCATGAATTGAATCATGAATCAAGAATCATGAAATAAATCATGAATTGAATCAAGATTCATGAACCATGAATTGAATCATGAAATAAATCATGAATCATGAATTGAATCATAAAACATGAATCATGAATTGAATCATGAATCATGAATCATGAATTGAATCATGAATCATGAATCACGAATTGAATCATGAATCATGAATCGAATCATGAATCATGAATTAAATCATGAATCATGAATCATGAATTGAATCATGAATCAAATCATGAATCATGAATTGAATCATGAATGATAAATCGAATCATGAATCATGAATTGAATCATGAATTAAGAATCATGAATCATGAATTGAATCAAGAATCATGAATTGAATCATGAATTGAATCATAAATCATTAATTAAAACATGAATCATGAATTGAATCATGATTTAAAACATGAATTATGAATTGAATCATGAATCATGAATTGAATCTTGAATCATGAATCGAATCATGAATCATGAATTATAAATCGAATCATGAATCATGATTCGAATCAAGAATCATGAATCGAATCATGAATCATGAATCGAATCATGAATCACAAATCATGAATTAAATCATGAATCATGAATCATAAAATGAATCATGAATCATGAAGGAAATCATAAATCATGAATCATGAATTGAATCATAAATCATGAAATGAATCATGAAATGAATCATGAATCATGAATTGAATCATGAATCATGAATTGAATCATGAATCATGAATTGAATCATGAATCATGAATTGAATCATTAATCATGAATCAAATCATGAATCATGAATTGAATCATGAATCATGAATCATGAATCATGAATTGAATCATGAATTGAATCATGAATCATGAAATGAATCATGAATTGTATCATTAATTCAAACATGAATCATGAATCGATTCATGAATCATGAAACTTGCATTGAATCATAAATCATGAATCATGCATTGAATCATGAATCATGAATTGAATCATAAATCATGAATTAAATTATGAATTGAATCCAGAATTAAATCATAAATTGAAACATGAATCATGAATCGAATCATGATTCATGAATCATGAATTGAATCATGAATCATGAATCATGAATTGAATCATGAATCAAGAATTGAATCATGAATCATGAATTGAATCATGAATCATGAATTGAATCATGAATCATGAATCATGAATTGAATCATGAATCATGAATTATGAATCGAATCATGAATCACAAATCATAATTTGAATCATAAATCATGATTCATAAAATGAATCATGAATCATGAATGGAATCATGAATCATGAATTGAATCATTAATCATGAAAAAAATCATGAATTGTGAATGGAATCATGATTCATGAAATTAATCATGAATCACAAATCATGAATTAAATCATGAATCATGAATCATAAAATGAATTATGAATCATGAAGGAAATCATGAATCATAAATCATGAATTGAATCATAAATCATGAAATGAATCATGAAATGAATTATGAATCATAAATTGAATCATGAATCATGAATTGAATCATGAATCATGAATTGAATCAAGAATCATGAATCATGAATTTAATCATGAATCAAGAATTGAATCATTAATCATGAATCAAATCATGAATCATGAATCGAATCATGAATCATGAATCGAATCATGAACCATGAATTGAATCATGAATCATGAATTGAATCATGAATCATGAATTGAATCACGAATCATGAAATGAATCATGCATTAAATCATAAATCATGAATCATGCATTGAATCATGAATCATGAATCATGAATTGAATCATGAATCATGAATCATGAATTGAATCATGAATTGAATCATGAATCATGAATCATGAATTGAATCATGAATCATGAATTGAATCATGAATTAAATCATGAATCATGAATCATGAATTGAATTATGAATTGAATCAAACATTGAATCATGAATTTAAACATGAATCATGAATCGAATTATGATTCATGAATCATGAATTGCATCATGAATCATGAATCATCAATTGAATTATGAATCATGAATCATGAATTGAATCATGAACTGAATCATGAATCATAAATCATGAATTGAATTATGAATTGAATCAAAAATTAAATCATGAATTGAAACATGAATCATGAATCGAATCATGATTCATGAATCATGAATTGAATCATGAATCATGAATCATGAATTGAATCATGAATTGAATCATGAATCATGAATTGAATCATAAATCATGAATTGAATCATGAATCATAAATCAAATCTTGAATCATGAATCATGAATTGAATCATGAATCATGAATCATGAATTGAATCATGAAGCATGAATCATGAATTGAATCATGAATTATGAATCATAATTTGAATCATGAATTAAATCATGAATTGAATCATAAATCATGAGTTGAACCTTGAATCATGAATCGAATCATGAATTATGAATCGAATCATGAATCATGATTTGAATCAAGAATCATGAATCGAATCATGAATCATGAATCAAATCATGAATCACAAATCATGAATTGAATTAAGAATCATGAATTATGAATCGAATCATGAATCACAAATCATGAATTGAATCATGAATCATGAATCATAAAATGAATCATGAATCATGAATGGAATCATGAATCATACATTATGAATTGAATCATAAATCATGAAATGAATCATGAAATGAATCATGAATCATAAATTGAATCATGAATCATGAATTGAATCATGAATCATGAATCATGAATCGAATCATGAATCATGAATTGAATCATGAATCATGAATCAAGAATCATGAATTGAATCATGAATCACAAATCATGAATTGAATCATGAATCATGAATCATAAAATGAATCATGAATCATGAATGGAATCATGAATCATAAATCATGAATTGAATCATAAATCATGAAATGAATCATGAAATGAATCATGAATCATGAATTGAATCATGAATCATGAATTGAATCATGAATCATGAATCGAATCATGAATCATGAATTGAATCATGAATCATGAATCATGAATCATGAATCATAAATTGAATCATAAATTATAAATTGAATCATGAATCATGAAATGAATCATGAAATAAATCATGAATCATGAATTAAATCATAAAACATGGATCATGAATTGAATCATGAATTGAATCATGAATCATGAATCAAGAATTGAATCATGAATCATGAATCAAATCATGAATCATGAATTGAATCATGAATCGAATCGTGAATCATGAATCAAATCATGAATCATGAATCGAATCATGAATCATGAATTGAATAATGAATTAAGAATCATGAATCATGAATTGAATAATGAATCATGAATTGAATCATGAATTGAATCATGAATCATGAATTAAAACATGAATCATGAATTGAATCATGATTTAAAACATGAATTATTAATTGAATCATGAATCATGAATTGAATCATGAATCAAGAATCATGAAATAAATCATGAATTGAATCAAGATTCATGAACCATGAATTGAATCACGAAATAAATCATGAATCATGAAATAAATCATAAAACATGAATCATGAATTGAATCATGAATCATGAATCATGAATTGAATCATGAATCATGAATCAAGAATTGAATCATGAATCATGAATCGAATCATGAATCATGAATTAAATTATGAATCATGAATCATGAATTGAATAATGAATAAAATCATGAATCATGAATTGAATCATGAATGATGAATCGAATCATAAATCATGAATTGAATCATGAATTAGGAATCATGAATCATGAATTAAGAATCATGAATCATGAATTGAATCATGAATCAGGAATTGAATCATGAATTGAATCATTAATCATGAATTAAAATATGAATCATGAATTGAATCATGATTTAAAACATGAATTATGAATTGAATCATGAATCATGAATCATGAATTGAATCTTGAATCATGAATCGAATCATGAATTGAGAATCGAATCATGAATCATGAATTATAAATCGAATCTCAAATCATGATTCGAATCAAGAATCATGAATCGAATCATGAATCATGAATCGAATCATGAATCACAAATCATGAATTGAATTATGAATCATGAATTATGAATCGAATCATGAATCACAAATCATGAATTAAATCATGAATTGTGAATCATAAAATGAATCATGAATCATGAAGGAAATCATGAATCATGAATCATGAATTGAATCATAAATCATGAAATGAATCATGAAATGAATCATGAATCATGAATTGAATCATGAATCATGAATTGAATCATGAATCATGAATCATGAATTGAATCATGAATCATGAATTGAATCATTAATCATGAATTAAATCATGAATCATGAATTGAATCATTAATCATGAATCATGAATTGAATCATGAATCAAATCATGAATCATGAATTGAATCATGAATCATGAATCATGAATTGAATCATGAATCATAAAGCAAATCATGAATCATGAATCATGAATTGAATCATGAATCATGACCCATGAATTGAATCATGAATCATGAATCATGAATTGAATCATGAATTATGAATCATAAATTGAATCATGAGTTGAATCATTAATTGAATCATGAATCATGAATCATGAATTGAATCATGAATCATGAAATGAATCATGAATTGAATCATGAATCGTGAATCATGAATCATGAATCATGAATTGAATCATGAATCATAAATTGAATCATGAATCATGAAATGAATCATGAAATAAATCATGAATCATGATTTGAATCAAGAATTGAATCATAAATCATGAAATGAATCATGAAATGAATCATGAATCACAAATTGAATCATGAATCATGAATCGAATCATGAATCATGAATAATGAATCATGAATTGAATCATGAATCATGAATTGAATCATGAATCATGAATTGAATCATGAATTAAGAATCATGAATCATGAATCGAATCATGAATCATGAATTGTATCATGAATCATGAATTAAAACATGAATCATGAATTGAATCATGATTTAAAACATGAATTATTAATTGAATCATGAATCATGAATTGAATCATGATTTAAATCATGAATCAAGAATCATGAAATAAATCATGAATTGAATCAAGATTCATGAACCATGAATTGAATCATGAAATAAATCATGAATCATGAATTAAATCATAAAACATGAATCATGAATTGAATCATGAATCATGAATCATGAATTCAATCATGAATCATGAATTAAGAATTGAATCATGAATAATGAATCGAATCATGAATCATGAATTGAATCATGAATCATGAATCATGAATCGAATCATGAATCGCAAATCATGAATTAAATTATGAATCATGAATTATGAATCGAATCATGAATCACAAATCATGAATTAAATCATGAATCATGAATCATAATATGAATCAGGAAACATGAAGGAAATCATGAAACATGAATCATGAAGTGAATCATGAATTATGAATTCAATCATGAATCATGAATCATGAATTGAATCATGAATTATGAATTGAATCATTAATCATGAATCAAATCATGAATCATGAATTGAATCATGAATCACTAATTGAATCATGAATCATGAATTGAATCATGAATCATGAATTGAATCATTAATCATGAATCAAATCATGAATCATGAATTGAATCATGAATCATGAATCATGAATTGAATTATGAATCATGAAGCGAATCATGAATCATGAATCATGAATTGAATCATGAATCATGAATTAAATCATGAATCATGAATCATGAATCATGAATTGAATCATGAATCATGAATCATGAATCATGAATCATGACCCATGAATTGAATCATGAATCATGAATCATGAATTGAATCATAAATTATGAATCATAAATTGAATCATGAATTGAATCATTAATTGAATCATGAATCATGAATCATGAATTGAATCATGAATTATGAATCATAAATTGAATCATGAATTGAATCATGAATCATGAATCATGAATCATGAATCATGAATCATGAATTGAATCATGAATCATAAATTGAAGCATGAATCATGAAATGAATCATGAAAGAAATCATGAATCATGATTTCAATCAAGAATTGAATCATAAATCATGAAATGAATCATGAATCACAAATTGAATCATGAATCATGAATCGAATCATGAATCATGAATAATGAATCATGAATTGAATCATGAATCATGAATTGAATCATGAATCATGAATCAAGAATTGAATCATGAATCATGAATTGAATCATGAATCGAATCATGAATCATGAATCGAATCATGAATCATGAATTGAATCATGAATTAAGAATCATTAATCATGAATCGAATCATGAATCATGAATTGAATCATGAATTGAATCATGAATCATGAATTAAAACATGAATCATGAATTGAATCATGATTTAAAACATGAATCATAAATTGAATCATGAATCGAGAATAAGGAAATAAATCATGAATTGAATCAAGATTCATGAACCATGAATTGAATCATGAAATAAATCATGAATCATGAATTAAATCATAAAACATGAATCATGAATTGAATCATGAATCATGAATCATGAATTGAATCATGAATCATGAATTAAGAATTGAATCATGAATCATGAATCATAAATTGAATCATGAATCATAAATTGAATCATGAATCATGAAATGAATCATGAAATAAATCATGAATCATGAATTAAATCATAAAACATGGATCATGAATTGAATCATGAATCATGAATCATGAATTGAATCATGAATCATGAATCAAGAATTGAATCATGAATCATGAATCAAATCATGAATCAAGAATTGAATCATGAATCGAATCATGAATCATGAATCGAATCATGAATCATGAATCAAATCATGAATCATGAATCGAATCATGAATCATGAATTGAATCATGAATTAAGAATCATGAATCATGAATTGAATCATGAATTGAATCATGAATCATGAATTAAAACATGAATCATGAATTGAATCATGATTTAAAACATGAATTATTAATTGAATCATGAATCATGAATTGAATCATGAATTGAATCATGAATCAAGAATCATGAAATAAATCATGAATTGAATCAAGATTCATGAACCATGAATTGAATCACGAAATAAATCATGAATCATGAATTAAATCATAA
Organism: Mixophyes fleayi; assembly: GCF_038048845.1. NCBI lineage: Eukaryota > Metazoa > Chordata > Amphibia > Anura > Limnodynastidae > Mixophyes > Mixophyes fleayi. The sequence continues at coordinate 93,442 of NW_027445953.1, forward strand.
AACATGAATCATGAATTGAATCATGAAACATGAATCATGAATTGAATCATGAATCATGAATCAAGAATTGAATCATGAATCATGAATCGAATCATGAATCATGAATTGAATTATGAATCATGAATCATGAATTGAATAATGAATAAAATCATGAATCATGAATTGAATCATGAATGATGAATCGAATCATAAATCATGAATTGAATCATGAATTAGGAATCATGAATCATGAATTAAGAATCATGAATCATGAATTGAATCATGAATCAGGAATTGAATCATGAATTGAATCATTAATCATGAATTAAAATATGAATCATGAATTGAATCATGATTTAAAACATGAATTATGAATTGAATCATGAATCATGAATCATGAATTGAATCTTGAATCATGAATCGAATCATGAATCATGAATCGAATCATGAATCATGAATCGAATCATGAATCATGAATTATAAATCGAATCTCGAATCATGATTCGAATCAAGAATCATGAATCGAATCATGAATCGAATCATGAATCACAAATCATGAATTGAATTATGAATCATGAATTATGAATCGAATCATGAATCACAAATCATGAATTAAATCATGAAATGAATCATGAATCATGAATTGAATCATGAATCATGAATCATGAATTGAATCATGAATCATGAATTGAATCATTAATCATGAATCAAATCATGAATCATGAATTGAATCATTAATCATGAATCATGAATTGAATCATGAATCATGAATCAAATCATGAATCATGAATTGAATCATGAATCAGGAATCATGAATTGAATCATGAATCATGAATCATGAATTGAATCATGAATTATGAATCATAAATTGAATCATGAATTGAATCATTAATTGAATCATGAATCATGAATCATGAATTGAATCATGAATCATGAATTGAATCATGAATCATGAATCATGAATTGAATCATGAATCGTGAATCATGAATCATGAATTGAATCATGAATCATAAATTGAATCATGAATCATGAAATGAATCATGAAATAAATCATGAATCATGATTTGAATCAAGAATTGATTCATAAATCATGAAATGAATCATGAATCGAATCATGAATCATGAATAATGAATCATGAATTGAATCATGAATCATGAATTGAATCATGAATCATGAATCATGAATTGAATCATGAATTAAGAATCATGAATCATGAATCGAATCATGAATCATGAATTGAATCATGAATCATGAATTAAAACATGAATCATTAATTGAATCATGATTTAAAACATGAATTATTAATTGAATCATGAATCATGAATTGAATCATGAATTGAATCATGAATCAAGAATCATGAAATAAATCATGAATTGAATCAAGATTCATGAACCATGAATTGAATCATGAAATAAATCATGAATCATGAATTAAATCATAAAACATGAATCATGAATTGAATCATGAATCATGAATTCAATCATGAATCATGAATTAAGAATTGAATCATGAATAATGAATCGAATCATGAATCATGAATTGAATCATGAATCATGAATCGAATCATGAATCGCAAATCATGAATTAAATTATGAATCATGAATTATGAATCGAATCATGAATCACAAATCATGAATTAAATCATGAATCATGAATCATAAAATGAATCAGGAATCATGAAGGAAATCATGAAACATGAATCATGAATTGAATCATGAATTATGAATTCAATCATGAATCATGAATCATGAATTGAATCATGAATCATGAATTGAATCATTAATCATGAATCATGAATTAAATCATGAATCATGAATCACTAATTGAATCATGAATTATGAATTGAATCATGAATCATGAATTGAATCATTAATCATGAATCAAATCATGAATCATGAATTGAATCATGAATCATGAATCATGAATCATGAATTGAATCATGAATCATGAAGCGAATCATGAATCATGAATCATGAATTGAATCATGAATCATGAATTGAATCATTAATCATGAATCAAATCATGAATCATGAATTAAATCATGAATCATGAATCATGAATCATGAATTAAATCATGAATCATGAAGCGAATCATGAATCATGAATCATGAATTGAATCATGAATCATGAATTGAATCATGAATCATGACCCATGAATTGAATCATGAATCATGAATCATGAATTGAATCATGAATTATGAATCATAAATTGAATCATGAATTGAATCATTAATTGAATCATGAATCATGAATCATGAATTGAATCATGAATCATGAATTGAATCATGAATCATAAATTGAAGCATGAATCATGAAATGAATCATGAAATAAATCATGAATCATGATTTCAATCAAGAATTTAATCATAAATCATGAAATGAATCATGAAATGAATCATGAATCACAAATTGAATCATGAATCATGAATCGAATCATGAATAATGAATCATGAATTAAATCATGAATCATGAATTGAATCATGAATCATGAATCAAGAATTGAATCATTAATCATGAATCGAATCATGAATCATGAATTGAATCATGAATCGAATCATGAATCATGAATCGAATCATGAATCATGAATCGAATCATGATTTAAAACATGAATTATTAATTGAATCATGAATCATGAATTGAATCATGAATTGAATCATGAATCAAGAATCATGAAATAAATCATGAATTGAATCAAGATTCATGAACCATGAATTGAATCACGAAATAAATCATGAATCATGAAATAAATCATAAAACATGAATCATGAATTGAATCATGAATCATGAATCATGAATCGAATCATGAATCATGAATTGAATTATGAATCATGAATCATGAATTGAATAATGAATAAAATAATGAATCATGAATTGAATCATGAATGATGAATCGAATCATAAATCATGAATTGAATCATGAATTAGGAATCATGAATCATGAATTAAGAATCATGAATCATGAATTGAATCATGAATCAGGAATTGAATCATGAATTGAATCATTAATCATGAATTAAAATATGAATCATGAATTGAATCATGATTTAAAACATGAATTATGAATTGAATCATGAATCATGAATCATGAATTGAATCTTGAATCATGAATCGAATCATGAATCATGAATCGAATCATGAATCATGAATTATAAATCGAATCTCAAATCATGATTCGAATCAAGAATCATGAATCGAATCATGAATTATGAATCGAATCATGAATCACAAATCATGAATTGAATTATGAATCATGAATTATGAATCGAATCATGAATCACAAATCATGAATTAAATCATGAATTGTGAATCATAAAATGAATCATGAATCATGAAGGAAATCATGAATCATGAATCATGAATTGAATCATAAATCATGAAATGAATCATGAAATGAATCATGAATCATGAATTGAATCATGAATCATGAATTGAATCATGAATCATGAATCATGAATTGAATCATTAATCATGAATCAAATCATGAATCATGAATTGAATCATTAATCATGAATCATGAATCAAATCATGAATCATGAATTGAATCATGAATCATGAATCATGAATCATGAATTGAATCATGAATCATGAAGCAAATCATGAATCATGAATCATGAATTGAATCATGAATCATGACCCATGAATTGAATCATGAATCATGAATCATGAATTGAATCATGAATTATGAATCATAAATTGAATCATGAATTGAATCATTAATTGAATCATGAATCATGAATCATGAATTGAATCATGAATCATGAATTGAATCATGAATCATGAATCATGAATTGAATCATGAATCGTGAATCATGAATCATGAATCATAAATTGAATCATGAATCATAAATTGAATCATGAATCATGAAATGAATCATGAAATAAATCATGAATCATGATTTGAATCAAGTATTGAATCATAAATCATGAAATGAATCATGAAATGAATCATGAATCACAAATTGAATCATGAATCATGAATCGAATCATGAATCATGAATAATGAATCATGAATTGAATCATGAATCATGAATTGAATCATGAATCATGAATTGAATCATGAATTAAGAATCATGAATCATGAATCGAATCATGAATCATGAATTGAATCATGAATCATGAATTAAAACATGAATCATGAATTGAATCATGAATTAAGAATCATTAATCATGAATCGAATCATGAATCATGAATTGAATCATGAATTGAATCATGAATCATTAATTAAAACATGAATCATGAATTGAATCATGATTTAAAACATGAATTATTAATTGAATCATGAATCATGAATTGAATCATGAATTGAATCATGAATCAAGAATCATGAAATAAATCATGAATTGAATCAAGATTCATGAACCATGAATTGAATCATGAAATAAATCACGAATCATGAATTAAATCATAAAACATGAATCATGAATTGAATCATGAATCATGAATCATGAATTCAATCATGAATCAAGAATTAAGAATTGAATCATGAATTCAATCATGAATCAAGAATTAAGAATTGAATCATGAATAATGAATCGAATCATGAATTATGAATTGAATCATGAATCATGAATCATGAATCGAATCATGAATCGCAAATCATGAATTAAATTATGAATCATGAATTATGAATCGAATCATGAATCACAAATCATGAATTAAATCATGAATTATGAATCATAATATGAATCAGGAAACATGAAGGAAATCATGAAACATGAATCATGAATTGAATCATGAATTATGAATTCAATCATGAATCATGAATCATGAATTGAATAATGAATCATGAATTGAATCATTAATCATGAATCAAATCATGAATCATGAATTGAATCATGAATCACTAATTGAATCATGAATCATGAATTGAATCTTGAATCATGAATTGAATCATTAATCATGAATCAAATCATGAATCATGAATTGAATCATGAATCATGAATCATGAATTGAATCATGAATCATGAAGCGAATCATGAATCATGAATCATGAATTGAATCATGAATCATGAATTGAATCATTAATCATGAATCAAATCATGAATCATGAATTAAATCATGAATCATGAATCATGAATCATGAATTGAATCATGAATCATGAATCATGAATCATGACCCATGAATTGAATCATGAATCATGAATCATGAATTGAATCATGAATTATGAATCATAAATTGAATCATGAATTGAATCATTAATTGAATCATGAATCATGAATTGAATCATGAATCATGAATTGAATCATGAATCATGAATTGAATCATGAATCATGAATCATGAATCATGAATCATGAATTGAATCATGAATCATAAATTGAAGCATGAATCATGAAATGAATCATGAAAGAAATCATGAATCATGATTTCAATCAAGAATTGAATCATAAATCATGAAATGAATCATGAAATGAATCATGAATCACAAATTGAATCATGAATCATGAATCGAATCATGAATCATGAATAATGAATCATGAATTGAATCATGAATCATGAATTGAATCATGAATCATGAATCAAGAATTGAATCATGAATCATGAATCGAATCATGAATCATGAATTGAATCATGAATCGAATCATGAATCATGAATCGAATCATGAATCATGAATCGAATCATGAATCATGAATTGAATCTTGAATTAAGAATCATTAATCATGAATCGAATAATGAATCATGAATTGAATCATGAATTGAATCATGAATCATGAATTAAAACATGAATCATGAATTGAATCATGATTTAAAACATGAATTATTAATTAAATCATGAATCATGAATTGAATCATAAATTGAATCATGAATCGAGAATCAGGAAATAAATCATGAATTGAATCAAGATTCATGAACCATGAATTGAATCATGAATCATGAATCATGAATTGAATCAAGATTCATGAACCATGAATTGAATCATGAATCATGAATCATGAATTGAATCATAAAACATGAATCATGAATTGAATCATGAATCATGAATTAAGAATTGAATCATGAATCATGAATCATGAATCGAATCATGAATCATGAATTATAAATCGAATCTCAAATCATGATTCGAATCAAGAATCATGAATCGAATCATGAATTATGAATCGAATCATGAATCACAAATCATGAATTGAATTATGAATCATGAATTATGAATCGAATCATGAATCACAAATCATGAATTAAATCATGAATTGTGAATCATAAAATGAATCATGAATCATGAAGGAAATCATGAATCATGAATCATGAATTGAATCATAAATCATGAAATGAATCATGAAATGAATCATGAATCATGAATTGAATCATGAATCATGAATTGAATCATGAATCATGAATCATGAATTGAATCATGAATCATGAATTGAATCATTAATCATGAATCAAATCATGAATCATGAATTGAATCATTAATCATGAATCATGAATCAAATCATGAATCATGAATTGAATCATGAATCATGAATCATGAATCATGAATTGAATCATGAATCATAAAGCAAAACATGAATCATGAATCATGAATTGAATCATGAATCATGACCCATGAATTGAATAATGAATCATGAATCATGAATTGAATCATGAATTATGAATCATAAATTGAATCATGAATTGAATCATTAATTGAATCATGAATCATGAATCATGAATTGAATCATGAATCATGAATTGAATCATGAATCATGAATCATGAATTGAATCATGAATCGTGAATCATGAATCATGAATTGAATCATGAATCATAAATTGAATCATGAATCATGAAATGAATCATGAAATAAATCATGAATCATGATTTGAATCAAGAATTGATTCATAAATCATGAAATGAATCATGAATCGAATCATGAATCATGAATAATGAATCATGAATTGAATCATGAATCATGAATTGAATCATGAATCATGAATCATGAATTGAATCATGAATTAAGAATCATGAATCATGAATCGAATCATGAATCATGAATTGAATCATGAATCATGAATTAAAACATGAATCATTAATTGAATCATGATTTAAAACATGAATTATTAATTGAATCATGAATCATGAATTGAATCATGAATTGAATCATGAATCAAGAATCATGAAATAAATCATGAATTGAATCAAGATTCATGAACCATGAATTGAATCATGAAATAAATCATGAATCATGAATTAAATCATAAAACATGAATCATGAATTGAATCATGAATCATGAATTCAATCATGAATCATGAATTAAGAATTGAATCATGAATAATGAATCGAATCATGAATCATGAATTGAATCATGAATCATGAATCGAATCATGAATCGCAAATCATGAATTAAATTATGAATCATGAATTATGAATCGAATCATGAATCACAAATCATGAATTAAATCATGAATCATGAATCATAAAATGAATCAGGAATCATGAAGGAAATCATGAAACATGAATCATGAATTGAATCATGAATTATGAATTCAATCATGAATCATGAATCATGAATTGAATCATGAATCATGAATTGAATCATTAATCATGAATCATGAATTAAATCATGAATCATGAATCACTAATTGAATCATGAATTATGAATTGAATCATGAATCATGAATTGAATCATTAATCATGAATCAAATCATGAATCATGAATTGAATCATGAATCATGAATCATGAATCATGAATTGAATCATGAATCATGAAGCGAATCATGAATCATGAATCATGAATTGAATCATGAATCATGAATTGAATCATTAATCATGAATCAAATCATGAATCATGAATTAAATCATGAATCATGAATCATGAATCATGAATTAAATCATGAATCATGAAGCGAATCATGAATCATGAATCATGAATTGAATCATGAATCATGAATTGAATCATGAATCATGACCCATGAATTGAATCATGAATCATGAATCATGAATTGAATCATGAATTATGAATCATAAATTGAATCATGAATTGAATCATTAATTGAATCATGAATCATGAATCATGAATTGAATCATGAATCATGAATTGAATCATGAATCATAAATTGAAGCATGAATCATGAAATGAATCATGAAATAAATCATGAATCATGATTTCAATCAAGAATTTAATCATAAATCATGAAATGAATCATGAAATGAATCATGAATCACAAATTGAATCATGAATCATGAATCGAATCATGAATCATGAATAATGAATCATGAATTAAATCATGAATCATGAATTGAATCATGAATCATGAATCAAGAATTGAATCATTAATCATGAATCGAATCATGAATCATGAATTGAATCATGAATCGAATCATGAATCATGAATCGAATCATGAATCATGAATCGAATCATGATTTAAAACATGAATTATTAATTGAATCATGAATCATGAATTGAATCATGAATTGAATCATGAATCAAGAATCATGAAATAAATCATGAATTGAATCAAGATTCATGAACCATGAATTGAATCACGAAATAAATCATGAATCATGAAATAAATCATAAAACATGAATCATGAATTGAATCATGAATCATGAATCATGAATCGAATCATGAATCATGAATTGAATTATGAATCATGAATCATGAATTGAATAATGAATAAAATCATGAATCATGAATTGAATCATGAATGATGAATCGAATCATAAATCATGAATTGAATCATGAATTAGGAATCATGAATCATGAATTAAGAATCATGAATCATGAATTGAATCATGAATCAGGAATTGAATCATGAATTGAATCATTAATCATGAATTAAAATATGAATCATGAATTGAATCATGATTTAAAACATGAATTATGAATTGAATCATGAATCATGAATCATGAATTGAATCTTGAATCATGAATCGAATCATGAATCATGAATCGAATCATGAATCATGAATTATAAATCGAATCTCAAATCATGATTCGAATCAAGAATCATGAATCGAATCATGAATTATGAATCGAATCATGAATCACAAATCATGAATTGAATTATGAATCATGAATTATGAATCGAATCATGAATCACAAATCATGAATTAAATCATGAATTGTGAATCATAAAATGAATCATGAATCATGAAGGAAATCATGAATCATGAATCATGAATTGAATCATAAATCATGAAATGAATCATGAAATGAATCATGAATCATGAATTGAATCATGAATCATGAATTGAATCATGAATCATGAATCATGAATTGAATCATTAATCATGAATCAAATCATGAATCATGAATTGAATCATTAATCATGAATCATGAATCAAATCATGAATCATGAATTGAATCATGAATCATGAATCATGAATTGAATCATGAATCATGAAGCAAATCATGAATCATGAATCATGAATTGAATCATGAATCATGACCCATGAATTGAATCATGAATCATGAATCATGAATTGAATCATGAATTATGAATCATAAATTGAATCATGAATTGAATCATTAATTGAATCATGAATCATGAATCATGAATTGAATCATGAATCATGAATTGAATCATGAATCATGAATCATGAATTGAATCATGAATCGTGAATCATGAATCATGAATCATAAATTGAATCATGAATCATAAATTGAATCATGAATCATGAAATGAATCATGAAATAAATCATGAATCATGATTTGAATCAAGGATTGAATCATAAATCATGAAATGAATCATGAAATGAATCATGAATCACAAATTGAATCATGAATCATGAATCGAATCATGAATCATGAATAATGAATCATGAATTGAATCATGAATCATGAATTGAATCATGAATCATGAATTGAATCATGAATTAAGAATCATGAATCATGAATCGAATCATGAATCATGAATTGAATCATGAATCATGAATTAAAACATGAATCATGAATTGAATCATGATTTAAAACATGAATTATTAATTGAATCATGAATCATGAATTGAATCATGAATTGAATCATGAATCAAGAATCATGAAATAAATCATGAATTGAATCAAGATTCATGAACCATGAATTGAATCATGAAATAAATCACGAATCATGAATTAAATCATAAAACATGAATCATGAATTGAATCATGAATCATGAATCATGAATTCAATCATGAATCAAGAATTAAGAATTGAATCATGAATTCAATCATGAATCAAGAATTAAGAATTGAATCATGAATAATGAATCGAATCATGAATTATGAATCGAATCATGAATCACAAATCATGAATTAAATCATGAATTATGAATCATAATATGAATCAGGAAACATGAAGGAAATCATGAAACATGAATCATGAATTGAATCATGAATTATGAATTCAATCATGAATCATGAATCATGAATTGAATAATGAATCATGAATTGAATCATTAATCATGAATCAAATCATGAATCATGAATTGAATCATGAATCACTAATTGAATCATGAATCATGAATTGAATCTTGAATCATGAATTGAATCATTAATCATGAATCAAATCATGAATCATGAATTGAATCATGAATCATGAATCATGAATTGAATCATGAATCATGAAGCGAATCATGAATCATGAATCATGAATTGAATCATGAATCATGAATTGAATCATTAATCATGAATCAAATCATGAATCATGAATTAAATCATGAATCATGAATCATGAATCATGAATTGAATCATGAATCATGAATCATGAATCATGACCCATGAATTGAATCATGAATCATGAATCATGAATTGAATCATGAATTATGAATCATAAATTGAATCATGAATTGAATCATTAATTGAATCATGAATCATGAATCATGAATTGAATCATGAATCATGAATTGAATCATGAATCATGAATCATGAATCATGAATCATGAATTGAATCATGAATCATAAATTGAAGCATGAATCATGAAATGAATCATGAAAGAAATCATGAATCATGATTTCAATCAAGAATTGAATCATAAATCATGAAATGAATCATGAAATGAATCATGAATCACAAATTGAATCATGAATCATGAATCGAATCATGAATCATGAATAATGAATCATGAATTGAATCATGAATCATGAATTGAATCATGAATCATGAATCAAGAATTGAATCATGAATCATGAATCGAATCATGAATCATGAATTGAATCATGAATCGAATCATGAATCATGAATCGAATCATGAATCATGAATCGAATCATGAATCATGAATTGAATCTTGAATTAAGAATCATTAATCATGAATCGAATAATGAATCATGAATTGAATCATGAATTGAATCATGAATCATGAATTAAAACATGAATCATGAATTGAATCATGATTTAAAACATGAATTATTAATTAAATCATGAATCATGAATTGAATCATGAATCATGAATCATGAATTGAATCATAAAACATGAATCATGAATTGAATCATGAATCATGAATCATGAATTGAATCATGAATCATGAATTAAGAATTGAATCATGAATCATGAATCATGAATCGAATCATGAATCATGAATTATAAATCGAATCTCAAATCATGATTCGAATCAAGAATCATGAATCGAATCATGAATTATGAATCGAATCATGAATCACAAATCATGAATTGAATTATGAATCATGAATTATGAATCGAATCATGAATCACAAATCATGAATTAAATCATGAATTGTGAATCATAAAATGAATCATGAATCATGAAGGAAATCATGAATCATGAATCATGAATTGAATCATAAATCATGAAATGAATCATGAAATGAATCATGAATCATGAATTGAATCATGAATCATGAATTGAATCATGAATCATGAATCATGAATTGAATCATGAATCATGAATTGAATCATTAATCATGAATCAAATCATGAATCATGAATTGAATCATTAATCATGAATCATGAATCAAATCATGAATCATGAATTGAATCATGAATCATGAATCATGAATCATGAATTGAATCATGAATCATGACCCATGAATTGAATAATGAATCATGAATCATGAATTGAATCATGAATTATGAATCATAAATTGAATCATGAATTGAATCATTAATTGAATCATGAATCATGAATCATGAATTGAATCATGAATCATGAATTGAATCATGAATCATGAATCATGAATTGAATCATGAATCGTGAATCATGAATCATGAATCATGAATTGAATCATGAATCATAAATTGAATCATGAATCATGAAATGAATCATGAAACAAATCATGAATCATGATTTGAATCAAGTATTGAATCATAAATCATGAAATGAATCATGAAATGAATCATGAATCACAAATTGAATCATGAATCATGAATCGAATCATGAATCATGAATAATGAATCATGAATTGAATCGTGAATCATGAATTGAATCATGAATCATGAATTGAATCATGAATTAAGAATCATGAATCATGAATCGAATCATGAATCATGAATTGAATCATGAATCATGAATTAAAACATGAATCATGAATTGAATCATGATTTAAAACATGAATTATTAATTGAATCATGAATCATGAATTGAATCATGAATTGAATCATGAATCAAGAATCATGAAATAAATCATGAATTGAATCAAGATTCATGAACCATGAATTGAATCATGAAATAAATCACGAATCATGAATTAAATCATAAAACATGAATCATGAATTAAATCATGAATCATGAATCATGAATTCAATCATGAATCATGAATTAAGAATTGAATCATGAATAATGAATCGAATCATGAATTATGAATTGAATCATGAATCATGAATCATGAATCGAATCATGAATCGCAAATCATGAATTAAATTATGAATCATGAATTATGAATCGAATCATGAATCACAAATCATGAATTAAATCATGAATCATGAATCATAATATGAATCAGGAAACATGAAGGAAATCATGAAACATGAATCATGAATTGAATCATGAATTATGAATTCAATCATGAATCATGAATCATGAATTGAATAATGAATCATGAATTGAATCATTAATCATGAATCAAATCATGAATCATGAATTGAATCATGAATCACTAATTGAATCATGATTCATGAATTGAATCATGAATCATGACTTGAATCATTAATCATGAATCAAATCATGAATCATGAATTGAATCATGAATCATGAATTGAATCATGAATCATGAAGCGAACCATGAATCATGAATCATGAATTGAATCATGAATCATGAATTGAATCATTAATCATGAATCAAATCATGAATCATGAATTAAATCATGAATCATGAATCATGAATTGAATCATGAATCATGAATCATGAATCATGAATCATGACCCATGAATTGAATCATGAATCATGAATCATGAATTGAATCATGAATTATGAATCATAAATTGAATCATGAATTGAATCATTAATTGAATCATGAATCATGAATCATGAATTGAATCATGAATCATGAATCATGAATTGAATCATGAATCATGAATTGAATCATGAATCATGAATCATGAATCATGAATCATGAATTGAATCATGAATCATAAATTAAAGCATGAATCATGAAATGAATCATGAAAGAAATCATGAATCATGATTTCAATCAAGAATTGAATCATAAATCATGAAATGAATCATGAAATGAATCATGAATCACAAATTGAATCATGAATCATGAATCGAATCATGAATCATGAATAATGAATCATGAATTGAATCATGAATCATGAATTGAATCATGAATCATGTATCAAGAATTGAATCATGAATCATGAATCGAATCATGAATCATGAATTGAATTATGAATCGAATCATGAATCATGAATCGAATCATGAATCATGAATCGAATCATGAATCATGAATCATGAATCGAATCATGAATCATGAATTGAATCATGAAACATGAATCATGAATTGAATCATGAATCATGAATCAAGAATTGAATCATGAATCATGAATCGAATCATGAATCATGAATTGAATTATGAATCATGAATCATGAATTGAATAATGAATAAAATCATGAATCATGAATTGAATCATGAATGATGAATCGAATCATAAATCATGAATTGAATCATGAATTAGGAATCATGAATCATGAATTAAGAATCATGAATCATGAATTGAATCATGAATCAGGAATTGAATCATGAATTGAATCATTAATCATGAATTAAAATATGAATCATGAATTGAATCATGATTTAAAACATGAATTATGAATTGAATCATGAATCATGAATCATGAATTGAATCTTGAATCATGAATCGAATCATGAATCATGAATCGAATCATGAATCATGAATCGAATCATGAATCATGAATTATAAATCGAATCTCGAATCATGATTCGAATCAAGAATCATGAATCGAATCATGAATCGAATCATGAATCACAAATCATGAATTGAATTATGAATCATGAATTATGAATCGAATCATGAATCACAAATCATGAATTAAATCATGAAATGAATCATGAATCATGAATTGAATCATGAATCATGAATCATGAATTGAATCATGAATCATGAATTGAATCATTAATCATGAATCAAATCATGAATCATGAATTGAATCATTAATCATGAATCATGAATTGAATCATGAATCATGAATCAAATCATGAATCATGAATTGAATCATGAATCAGGAATCATGAATTGAATCATGAATCATGAATCATGAATTGAATCATGAATTATGAATCATAAATTGAATCATGAATTGAATCATTAATTGAATCATGAATCATGAATCATGAATTGAATCATGAATCATGAATTGAATCATGAATCATGAATCATGAATTGAATCATGAATCGTGAATCATGAATCATGAATTGAATCATGAATCATAAATTGAATCATGAATCATGAAATGAATCATGAAATAAATCATGAATCATGATTTGAATCAAGAATTGATTCATAAATCATGAAATGAATCATGAATCGAATCATGAATCATGAATAATGAATCATGAATTGAATCATGAATCATGAATTGAATCAGAATTGAATCATGAATTAAGAATCATGAATCATGAATCGAATCATGAATCATGAATTGAATCATGAATCATGAATTAAAACATGATCATTTATTGAATCATGATTTAAAACATGAATTATTAATTGAATCATGAATCATGAATTGAATCATGAATTGAATCATGAATCAAGAATCATGAAATAAATCATGAATTGAATCAAGATTCATGAACCATGAATTGAATCATGAAATAAATCATGAATCATGAATTAAATCATAAAACATGAATCATGAATTGAATCATGAATCATGAATTCAATCATGAATCATGAATTAAGAATTGAATCATGAATAATGAATCGAATCATGATCATGAATTGAATCATGAATCATGAATCGAATCATGAATCGCAAATCATGAATTAAATTATGAATCATGAATTATGAATCGAATCATGAATCACAAATCATGAATTAAATCATGAATCATGAATCATAAAATGAATCAGGAATCATGAAGGAAATCATGAAACATGAATCATGAATTGAATCATGAATTATGAATTCAATCATGAATCATGATCATGAATTGAATCATGAATCATGAATTAAATCATGAATCATGAATCACTAATTGAATCATGAATTATGAATTGAATCATGAATCATGAATTGAATCATTAATCATGATTCAAATCATGAATCATGAATTGAATCATGAATCATGAATCATGAATCATGAATTGAATCATGGAATCATGAAGCGAATCATGAATCATGAATCATGAATTGAATCATGAATCATGAATTGAATCATTATCATGAATCAAATCATGAATCATGAATTAAATCATGAATCATGAATCATGAATCATGAATTAAATCATGAATCATGAAGCGAATCATGAATCATGAATCATGAATTTGAATCATGAATCATGAATTGAATCATGAATCATGACCCATGAATTGAATCATGAATCATGAATCATGAATTGAATCATGAATTATGAATCATAAATTGAATCATGAATTGAATCATTAATTGAATCATGAATCATGAATCATGAATTGAATCATGAATCATGAATTGAATCATGAATCATGAATCATGAATCATGAATCATGAATTGAAATCATGAATCATAAATTGAAGCATGAATCATGAAATGAATCATGAAATAAATCATGATCATGATTTCAATCAAGAATTTAATCATAAATCATGAAATGAATCATGAAATGAATCATGAATCACAATTGAATCATGAATCATGAATCGAATCATGAATCA
The DNA here is from genome assembly GCF_038048845.1 of Mixophyes fleayi. Lineage (NCBI taxonomy): Eukaryota > Metazoa > Chordata > Amphibia > Anura > Limnodynastidae > Mixophyes > Mixophyes fleayi. The sequence goes on from NW_027445953.1 coordinate 109,665, forward strand.
TGAATAATGAATCATGAATTAAATCATGAATCATGAATTGAATCATGAATCATGAATCAAGAATTGAATCATTAATCATGAATCGAATCATGAATCATGAATTGAATCATGAATCGAATCATGAATCATGAATCGAATCATGAATCATGAATCGAATCATGATTTAAACATGAATTATTAATTGAATCATGAATCATGAATTGAATCATGAATTGAATCATGAATCAAGAATCATGAAATAAATCATGAATTGAATCAAGATTCATGAACCATGAATTGAATCACGAAATAAATCATGAATCATGAATAAATCATAAAACATGAATCATGAATTTGAATCATGAATCATGAATCATGAATCGAATCATGAATCATGAATTGAATTATGAATCATGAATCATGAATTGAAATAATGAATAAAATCATGAATCATGAATTGAATCATGAATGATGAATCGAATCATAAATCATGATTGAATCATGAATTAGGAATCATGAATCATGAATTAAGAATCATGAATCATGAATTGAATCATGAATCAGGAATTGAATCATGAATTGAATCATTAATCATGAATTAAAATATGAATCATGATTGAATCATGATTTAAAACATGAATTATGAATTGAATCATGAATCATGAATCATGAATTGAATCTTGAATCATGAATCGAATCATGAATCATGAATCGAATCATGAATCATGAATTATAAATCGAATCTCAAATCATGATTCGAATCAAGAATCATGAATCGAATCATGAATTATGAATCGAATCATGAATCACAAATCATGAATTGAATTATGAATCATGAATTATGAATCGAATCATGAATCACAAATCATGAATTAAATCATGAATTGTGAATCATAAAATGAATCATGAATCATGAAGGAAATCATGAATCATGAATCATGAATTGAATCATAAATCATGAAATGAATCATGAAATGAATCATGAATCATGAATTGAATCATGAATCATGAATTGAATCATGAATCATGAATCATGAATTGAATCATTAATCATGAATCAAATCATGAATCATGAATTGAATCATTAATCATGAATCATGAATCAAATCATGAATCATGAATTGAATCATGAATCATGAATCATGAATCATGAATTGAATCATGAATCATGAAGCAAATCATGATCATGAATCATGAATTGAATCATGATCATGACCCATGAATTGAATCATGAATCATGAATCATGAATTGAATCATGAATTATGAATCATAAATTGAATCATGAATGAATCATTAATTGAATCATGAATCATGAATCATGAATTGAATCATGATCATGAATTGAATCATGAATCATGATCATGAATTGAATCATGAATCGTGAATCATGAATCATGAATCATAAATTGAATCATGAATCATAAATTGAATCATGAATCATGAAATGAATCATGAAATAAATCATGAATCATGATTTGAATCAAGTATTGAATCATAAATCATGAAATGAATCATGAAATGAATCATGAATCACAAATTGAATCATGAATCATGAATCGAATCATGAATCATGAATAATGAATCATGAAATTGAATCATGAATCATGAATTGAATCATGAATCATGAATTGAATCATGAATTAAGAATCATGAATCTGAATCGAATCATGAATCATGAATTGAATCATGAATCATGAATTAAAACATGAATCATGAATTGAATCATGATTTAAAACATGAATTATTAATTGAATCATGAATCATGAATTGAATCATGAATTGAATCATGAATCAAGAATCATGAAATAAATCATGAATTGAATCAAGATTCATGAACCATGAATTGAATCATGAAATAAATCACGAATCATGAATTAAATCATAAAACATGAATCATGATTGAATCATGAATCATGAATCATGAATTCAATCATGAATCAAGAATTAAGAATTGAATCATGAATTCAATCATGAATCAAGAATTAAGAATTGAATCATGAATAATGAATCGAATCATGAATTATGAATTGAATCATGAATCATGAATCATGAATCGAATCATGAATCGCAAATCATGAATTAAATTATGAATCATGAATTAGAATCGAATCATGAATCACAAATCATGAATTAAATCATGAATTATGAATCATAATATGAATCAGGAAACATGAAGGAAATCATGAAACATGAATCATGAATTGAATCATGAATATGAATTCAATCATGAATCATGATCATGAATTGAATAATGAATCATGAATTGAATAATGAATCATGAATTGAATCATTAATCATGAATCAAATCATGAATCATGAATTGAATCATGAATCACTAATTGAATCATGAATCATGAATTGAATCTTGAATCATGAATTGAATCATTAATCATGAATCAAATCATGAATCATGAATTGAATCATGAATCATGAATCATGAATTGAATCATGAATCATGAAGCGAATCATGAATCATGAATCATGAATTGAATCATGAATCATGAATGAATCATTAATCATGAATCAAATCATGAATCATGAATTAAATCATGAATCATGAATCATGAATCATGAATTGAATCATGAATCATGAATCATGAATCATGACCATGAATTGAATCATGAATCATGAATCATGAATTGAATCATGATTTATGAATCATAAATTGAATCATGAATTGAATCATTAATTGAATCATGAATCATGAATCATGAATTGAATCATGATCATGAATTGAATCATGAATCATGAATCATGAATCATGAATCATGAATTGAATCATGAATCATAAATTGAAGCATGAATCATGAAATGAATCATGAAAGAAATCATGAATCATGATTTCAATCAAGAATTGAATCATAAATCATGAAATGAATCATGAAATGAATCATGAATCACAAATTGAATCATGAATCATGAATCGAATCATGAATCATGAATAATGAATCATGAATTGAATCATGAATCATGAATTGAATCATGAATCATGAATCAAGAATTGAATCATGAATCATGAATCGAATCATGATCATGAATTGAATCATGATCGAATCATGAATCATGAATCGAATCATGAATCATGAATCGAATCATGAATCATGAATTGAATCTTGAATTAAGAATCATTAATCATGAATCGAATAATGAATCATGAATTGAATCATGAATTGAATCATGAATCATGATTAAAACATGAATCATGAATTGAATCATGATTTAAAACATGAATTATTAATTAAATCATGAATCATGAATTGAATCATAAATTGAATCATGAATCGAGAATCAGGAAATAAATCATGAATTGAATCAAGATTCATGAACCATGAATTGAATCATGAATCATGAATCATGAATTGAATCAAGATTCATGAACCATGGAATTGAATCATGAATCATGAATCATGAATTGAATCATAAAACATGAATCATGAATTGAATCATGATCATGAATCATGAATTGAATCATGAATCATGAATTAAGAATTGAATCATGAATCATGAATCATGAATCGAATCATGAATCATGAATTATAAATCGAATCTCAAATCATGATTCGAATCAAGAATCATGAATCGAATCATGAATTATGAATCGAATCATGAATCACAAATCATGAATTGAATTATGAATCATGAATTATGAATCGAATCATGAATCACAAATCATGAATTAAATCATGAATTGTGAATCATAAAATGAATCATGAATCATGAAGGAAATCATGAATCATGAATCATGAATTGAATCATAAATCATGAAATGAATCATGAAATGAATCATGAATCATGAATTGAATCATGAATCATGAATTGAATCATGAATCATGAATCATGAATTGAATCATGAATCATGAATTGAATCATTAATCATGAATCAAATCATGAATCATGAATTGAATCATTAATCATGAATCATGAATCAAATCATGAATCATGAATTGAATCATGAATCATGAATCATAATCATGAATGAATCATGAATCATAAGCAAAACATGAATCATGAATCATGAATTGAATCATGAATCATGACCCATGAATTGAATAATGAATCATGAATCATGAATTGAATCATGAATTATGAATCATAAATTGAATCATGAATTGAATCAATTAATTGAATCATGAATCATGAATCATGAATTGAATCATGAATCATGAATTGAATCATGAATCATGAATCATGAATTGAATCATGAATCGTGAATCATGAATCATGAATCATGATTGAATCATGAATCATAAATTGATCATGAATCATGAAATGAATCATGAAACAAATCATGAATCATGATTTGAATCAAGTATTGAATCATAAATCATGAAATGAATCATGAAATGAATCATGAATCACAAATTGAATCATGAATCAGAATCGAATCATGAATCATGAATAATGAATCATGAATTGAATCGTGAATCATGAATTGAATCATGAATCATGAATTGAATCATGAATTAAGAATCATGAATCATGAATCGAATCATGAATCATGAATTGAATCATGAATCATGAATTAAAACATGAATCATGAATTGAATCATGATTTAAAACATGATTATTATTGAATCATGAATCATTGAATTGAATCATGAATTGAATCATGAATCAAGAATCATGAAATAAATCATAATTTGAATCAAGATTCATGAACATGAATTGAATCATGAAATAAATCACGAATCATGAATTAAATCATAAAACATGAATCATGAATTAAATCATGAATCATGAATCATGAATTCAATCATGAATCATGAAATTAAGAATTGAATCATGAATAATGAATCGAATCATGAATTATGAATTGAATCATGAATCATGAATCATGAATCGAATCATGAATCGCAAATCAGAATTAAATATGAATCATGAATTATGAATCGAATCATGAATCACAAATCATGAATTAATCATGAATCATGAATCATAATATGAATCAGGAAACATGAAGGAAATCTGAAACATGAATCATGTATTGAATCATGAATTATTGAATTCATCATGAATCATGAATCATGAATTGAATAATGAATCATGAATTGAATCATTAATCATGAATCAAATCATGAATCATGAATTGAATCATGAATCACTAATTGAATCATGATTCATGAATTGAATCATGAATCATGACTTGAATCATTAATCAGAATCAAATCATGAATCATGAATTGAATCATGAATCATGAATTGAATCATGAATCATGAAGCGAACATGAATCATGAATCATGAATGAATCATGAATCATGAATTGAATCATTAATCATGAATCAAATCATGAATCATGAATTAAATCATGAATCATGAATCATGAATTGAATCATGAATCATGAATCATGAATCATGACCCATGAATTGAATCATGAATCATGAATCATGAATTGAATCATGAATTATGAATCATAAATTGAATCATGAATTGAATCATTAATTGAATCATGAATCATGAATCATGAATTGAATCATGATCATGAATCATGAATTGAATCATGAATCATGAATTGGAATCATGAATCATGAATCATGAATCATGATCATGAATTGAATCATGAATCATAAATTAAAGCATGAATCATGAAATGAATCATGAAAGAAATCATGAATCATGATTTCAATCAAGAATTGAATCATAAATCATGAAATGAATCATGAAATGAATCATGAATCACAAGTTGAAACATGAATCATGAATCGAATCATGAATCATGAATAATGAATCATGAATTGAATCATGAATCATGAATTGAATCATGAATCATGTATCAAGAATTGAATCATGAATCATGAATCGAATCATGAATCATGAATTGAATTATGAATCGAATCATGAATCATGAATCGAATCATGAATCATGAATCGAATCATGAATCATGAATCATGAATCGAATCATGAATCATGAATTGAATCATGAATTAAGAATCATTAATCATGAATCGAATCATGAATCATGAATTGAATCATGAATTGAATCATGAATCATGAATTAAAACATGAATCATTAATTGAATCATGATTTAAAACATGAATTATTAATTGAATCATGAATCATGAATTGAATCATAAATTGAATCATGAATCGAGAATCAGGAAATAAATCATGAATTGAATCAAGATTCATGAACCATGAATTGAATCATGAATCATGAATCATGAATTGAATCATAAAACATGAATCATGAATTGAATCATGAATCATGAATCATGAATTGAATCATGAATCATGAATTAAGAATTGAATCATGAATCATGAATCATAAATTGAATCATGAATCATAAATTGAATCATGAATCATGAAATAAATCATGAATCATGAATTAAATCATAAAACATGGATCATGAATTGAATCATGAATCATGAATCATGAATTGAATCATGAATCATGAATCAAGAATTGAATCATGAATCATGAATCAAATCATGAATCATGAATTGAATCATGAATCGAATCATGAATCATGAATCGAATCATGAATCATGAATCAAATCATGAATCATGAATCGAATCATGAATTAAGAATCATGAATCATGAATTGAATCATGAATCATGAATTGAATCATGAATTGAATCATGAATCATGAATTAAAACATGAATCATGAATTGAATCATGATTTAAAACATGAATTATTAATTGAATCATGAATCATGAATTGAATCATGAATTGAATCATGAATCAAGAATCATGAAATAAATCATGAATTGAATCAAGATTCATGAACCATGAATTGAATCACAAAATAAATCATGAATCATGAATTAAATCATAAAACATGAATCATGAATTGAATCATGAATCATGAATCATGAATTGAATCATGAATTATGAATCAAGAATTGAATCATGAATCATGAATCGAATCATGAATCATGAATTGAATCATTAATCATGAATCAAATCATGAATCATGAATTGAATCATGAATCTTTAATTGAATCATGATTCATGAATTGAATCATGAATCATGAATTGAATCATTAAACATGAATCAAATCATGAATCATGAATTGAATCATGAATCATGAATTGAATCATGAATCATGAAGCGAATCATGAATCATGAATCATGAATTGAATCATGAATCATGAATTGAATCATTAATCATGAATCAAATCATGAATCATGAATTAAATCATGAATCATAATATGAATCAGGAAACATGAAGGAAATCATGAAACATGAATCATGAATTGAATCATGAATTATGAATTCAATCATGAATCATGAATCATGAATTGAATAATGAATCATGAATTGAATCATTAATCATGAATCAAATCATGAATCATGAATTGAATCATGAATCACTAATTGAATCATGATTCATGAATTGAATCATGAATCATGAATTAAATCATTAATCATGAATCAAATCATGAATCATGAATTGAATCATGAATCATGAATTGAATCATGAATCATGAAGCGAATCATGAATCATGAATCATGAATTGAATCATGAATCATGAATTGAATCATTAATCATGAATCAAATCATGAATCATGAATTAAATCATGAATCATGAATCATGAATCATGAATTGAATCATGAATCATGAATCATGAATCATGAATCATGAATCATGACCCATGAATTGAATCATGAATCATGAATCATGAATTGAATCATGAATTATGAATCATAAATTGAATCATGAATTGAATCATTAATTGAATCATGAATCATGAATCATGAATTGAATCATGAATCATGAATTGAATCATGAATCATGAATCATGAATCATGAATTGAATCATGAATCATAAATTGAAGCATGAATCATGAAATGAATCATGAAAGAAATCATGAATCATGATTTCAATCAAGAATTGAATCATAAATCATGAAATGAATCATGAAATGAATCATGAATCACAAATTGAATCATGAATCATGAATCGAATCATGAATCATGAATAATGAATCATGAATTGAATCATGAATCATGAATTGAATCATGAATCATGAATCAAGAATTGAATCATGAATCATGAATCGAATCATGAATCATGAATTGAATCATGAATCAAATCATGAATCATGAATCGAATCATGAATCCTGAATCGAATCATGAATCATGAATCGAATCATGAATCATGAATTGAATCATGAATTAAGAATCATTAATCATGAATCGAATCATGAATCATGAATTGAATCATGAATTGAATCATGAATCATGAATTAAAACATGAATCATGAATTGAATCATGATTTAAAACATGAATTATTAATTGAATCATGAATCATGAATTGAATCATAAATTGAATCATGAATCGAGAATCAGGAAATAAATCATGAATTGAATCAAGATTCATGAACCATGAATTGAATCATGAATCATGAATCATGAATTGAATCATAAAACATGAATCATGAATTGAATCATGAATCATGAATCATGAATTGAATCATGAATCATGAATTAAGAATTGAATCATGAATCATGAATCATAAATTGAATCATGAATCATAAATTGAATCATGAATCATGAAATGAATCATGAAATAAATCATGAATCATGAATTAAAAACATGAATCATGAATTGAATCATGAATCATGAATCATGAATTGAATCATGAATCATGAATTGAATCATTAATCATGAATCAAATCATGAATCATGAATTGAATCATTAATCATGAATCATGAATCAAATCATGAATCATGAATTGAATCATGAATCATGAATCATGAATCATGAATTGAATCATGAATCATGAAGCAAATCATGAATCATGAATCATGAATTGAATCATAAATCATGAAATGAATCATGAAATGAATCATGAATCATGAATTGAATCATGAATCATGAATTGAATCATGAATCATGAATCATGAATTGAATCATGAATCATGAATTGAATCATTAATCATGAATCAAATCATGAATCATGAATTGAATCATTAATCATGAATCATGAATCAAATCATGAATCATGAATTGAATCATGAATCATGAATCATGAATCATGAATTGAATCATGAATCATGAAGCAAATCATGAATCATGAATCATGAATTGAATCATGAATCATGACCCATGAATTGAATAATGAATCATGAATCATGAATTGAATCATGAATTATGAATCATAAATTGAATCATGAATTGAATCATTAATTGAATCATGAATCATGAATCATGAATTAAATCATGAATCATGAATTGAATCATGAATCATGAATCATGAATTGAATCATGAATCGTGAATCATGAATCATGAATCATGAATTGAATCATGAATCATAAATTGAATCATGAATCATGAAATGAATCATGAAACAAATCATGAATCATGATTTGAATCAAGTATTGAATCATAAATCATGAAATGAATCATGAAATGAATCATGAATCACAAATTGAATCATGAATCATGAATCGAATCATGAATCATGAATAATGAATCATGAATTGAATCGTGAATCATGAATTGAATCATGAATCATGAATTGAATCATGAATTAAGAATCATGAATCATGAATCGAATCATGAATCATGAATTGAATCATGAATCATGAATTAAAACATGAATCATGAATTGAATCATGATTTAAAACATGAATTATTAATTGAATCATGAATCATGAATTGAATCATGAATTGAATCATGAATCAAGAATCATGAAATAAATCATGAATTGAATCAAGATTCATGAACCATGAATTGAATCATGAAATAAATCACGAATCATGAATTAAATCATAAAACATGAATCATGAATTAAATCATGAATCATGAATCATGAATTCAATCATGAATCATGAATTAAGAATTGAATCATGAATAATGAATCGAATCATGAATTATGAATTGAATCATGAATCATGAATCAAGAATTGAATCATGAATCATGAATCGAATCATGAATCATGAATTGAATCATGAATCAAATCATGAATCATGAATCGAATCATGAATCCTGAATCGAATCATGAATCATGAATCGAATCATGAATCATGAATTGAATCATGAATTAAGAATCATTAATCATGAATCGAATCATGAATCATGAATTGAATCATGAATTGAATCATGAATCATGAATTAAAACATGAATCATGAATTGAATCATGATTTAAAACATGAATTATTAATTGAATCATGAATCATGAATTGAATCATAAATTGAATCATGAATCGAGAATCAGGAAATAAATCATGAATTGAATCAAGATTCATGAACCATGAATTGAATCATGAATCATGAATCATGAATTGAATCATAAAACATGAATCATGAATTGAATCATGAATCATGAATCATGAATTGAATCATGAATCATGAATTAAGAATTGAATCATGAATCATGAATCATAAATTGAATCATGAATCATAAATTGAATCATGAATCATGAAATGAATCATGAAATAAATCATGAATCATGAATTAAATCATAAAACATGGATCATGAATTGAATCATGAATCATGAATCATGAATTGAATCATGAATCATGAATCAAGAATTGAATCATGAATCATGAATCAAATCATGAATCATGAATTGAATCATGAATCGAATCATGAATCATGAATCGAATCATGAATCATGAATCAAATCATGAATCATGAATCGAATCATGAATTAAGAATCATGAATCATAATTTGAATCATGAATCATGAATTGAATCATGAATTGAATCATGAATCATGAATTAAAACATGAATCATGAATTGAATCATGATTTAAAACATGAATTATTAATTGAATCATGAATCATGAATTGAATCATGAATTGAATCATGAATCAAGAATCATGAAATAAATCATGAATTGAATCAAGATTCATGAACCATGAATTGAATCACGATTTAAAACATGAATTATTAATTGAATCATGAATCATGAATTGAATCATGAATTGAATCATGAATCAAGAATCATGAAATAAATCATGAATTGAATCAAGATTCATGAACCATGAATTGAATCACAAAATAAATCATGAATCATGAATTAAATCATAAAACATGAATCATGAATTGAATCATGAATCATGAATCATGAATTGAATCATGAATTATGAATCAAGAATTGAATCATGAATCATGAATCGAATCATGAATCATGAATTGAATCATTAATCATGAATCAAATCATGAATCATGAATTGAATCATGAATCTTTAATTGAATCATGATTCATGAATTGAATCATGAATCATGAATTGAATCATTAATCATGAATCAAATCATGAATCATGAATTGAATCATGAATCATGAATTGAATCATGAATCATGAATCATGAATCATGAATTGAATCATTAATCATGAATCAAATCATGAATCATGAATTAAATCATGAATCATAATATGAATCAGGAAACATGAAGGAAATCATGAAACATGAATCATGAATTGAATCATGAATTATGAATTCAATCATGAATCATGAATCATGAATTGAATAATGAATCATGAATTGAATCATTAATCATGAATCAAATCATGAATCATGAATTGAATCATGAATCACTAATTGAATCATGATTCATGAATTGAATCATGAATCATGAATTGAATCATTAATCATGAATCAAATCATGAATCATGAATTGAATCATGAATCATAAATTGAATCATGAATCATGAAGCGAATCATGAATTGAATCATGAATCATGAATTGAATCATTAATCATGAATCAAATCATGAATCATGAATTAAATCATGAATCATGAATCATGAATCATGAATTGAATCATGAATCATGAATCATGAATCATGAATCATGAATCATGACCCATGAATTGAATCATGAATCATGAATCATGAATTGAATCATGAATTATGAATCATAAATTGAATCATGAATTGAATCATTAATTGAATCATGAATCATGAATCATGAATTGAATCATGAATCATGAATTGAATCATGAATCATGAATCATGAATCATGAATCATGAATTGAATCATGAATCATAAATTGAAGCATGAATCATGAAATGAATCATGAAAGAAATCATGAATCATGATTTCAATCAAGAATTGAATCATAAATCATGAAATGAATCATGAAATGAATCATGAATCACAAATTGAATCATGAATCATGAATCGAATCATGAATCATGAATAATGAATCATGAATTGAATCATGAATCATGAATTGAATCATGAATCATGAATCAAGAATTGAATCATGAATCATGAATCGAATCATGAATCATGAATTGAATCATGAATCGAATCATGAATCATGAATCGAATCATGAATCCTGAATCGAATCATGAATCATGAATCGAATCACGAATCATGAATTGAATCATGAATTAAGAATCATTAATCATGAATCGAATCATGAATCATGAATTGAATCATGAATTGAATCATGAATCATGAATTAAAACATGAATCATGAATTGAATCATGATTTAAAACATGAATTATTAATTGAATCATGAATCATGAATTGAATCATAAATTGAATCATGAATCGAGAATCAGGAAATAAATCATGAATTGAATCAAGATTCATGAACCATGAATTGAATCATGAATCATGAATCATGAATTGAATCATAAAACATGAATCATGAATTGAATCATGAATCATGAATCATGAATTGAATCATGAATCATGAATTAAGAATTGAATCATGAATCATGAATCATAAATTGAATCATGAATCATAAATTGATTCATGAATCATGAAATGAATCATGAAATAAATCATGAATCATGAATTAAATCATGAATCATGAATTGAATCATGAATCATGAATCATGAATTGAATCATGAATCATGAATTGAATCATTAATCATGAATCAAATCATGAATCATGAATTGAATCATTAATCATGAATCATGAATCAAATCATGAATCATGAATTGAATCATGAATCATGAATCATGAATCATGAATTGAATCATGAATCATGAAGCAAATCATGAATCATGAATCATGAATTGAATCATAAATCATGAAATGAATCATGAAATGAATCATGAATCATGAATTGAATCATGAATCATGAATTGAATCATGAATCATGAATCATGAATTGAATCATGAATCATGAATTGAATCATTAATCATGAATCAAATCATGAATCATGAATTGAATCATTAATCATGAATCATGAATCAAATCATGAATCATGAATTGAATCATGAATCATGAATCATGAATCATGAATTGAATCATGAATCATGAAGCAAATCATGAATCATGAATCATGAATTGAATCATGAATCATGACCCATGAATTGAATAATGAATCATGAATCATGAATTGAATCATGAATTATGAATCATAAATTGAATCATGAATTGAATCATTAATTGAATCATGAATCATGAATCATGAATTAAATCATGAATCATGAATTGAATCATGAATCATGAATCATGAATTGAATCATGAATCGTGAATCATGAATCATGAATCATGAATTGAATCATGAATCATAAATTGAATCATGAATCATGAAATGAATCATGAAACAAATCATGAATCATGATTTGAATCAAGTATTGAATCATAAATCATGAAATGAATCATGAAATGAATCATGAATCACAAATTGAATCATGAATCATGAATCGAATCATGAATCATGAATAATGAATCATGAATTGAATCGTGAATCATGAATTGAATCATGAATCATGAATTGAATCATGAATTAAGAATCATGAATCATGAATCGAATCATGAATCATGAATTGAATCATGAATCATGAATTAAAACATGAATCATGAATTGAATCATGATTTAAAACATGAATTATTAATTGAATCATGAATCATGAATTGAATCATGAATTGAATCATGAATCAAGAATCATGAAATAAATCATGAATTGAATCAAGATTCATGAACCATGAATTGAATCATGAAATAAATCACGAATCATGAATTAAATCATAAAACATGAATCATGAATTAAATCATGAATCATGAATCATGAATTCAATCATGAATCATGAATTAAGAATTGAATCATGAATAATGAATCGAATCATGAATTATGAATTGAATCATGAATCATAAATCATGAATCGAATCATGAATCGCAAATCATGAATTAAATTATGAATCATGAATTATGAATCGAATCATGAATCACAAATCATGAATTAAATCATGAATCATGAATCATAATATGAATCAGGAAACATGAAGGAAATCATGAAACATGAATCATGAATTGAATCATGAATTATGAATTCAATCATGAATCATGAATCATGAATTGAATAATGAATCATGAATTGAATCATTAATCATGAATCAAATCATGAATCATGAATCATGAATCATGAATCATGAATCATGACCCATGAATTGAATCATGAATCATGAATCATGAATTGAATCATGAATTATGAATCATAAATTGAATCATGAATTGAATCATTAATTGAATCATGAATCATGAATCATGAATTGAATCATGAATCATGAATTGAATCATGAATCATGAATCATGAATCATGAATTGAATCATGAATCATAAATTGAAGCATGAATCATGAAATGAATCATGAAAGAAATCATGAATCATGATTTCAATCAAGAATTGAATCATAAATCATGAAATGAATCATGAATCACAAATTGAATCATGAATCATGAATCGAATCATGAATCATGAATAATGAATCATGAATTGAATCATGAATCATGAATTGAATCATGAATCATGAATCAAGAATTGAATCATGAATCATGAATCGAATCATGAATCATGAATTGAATCATGAATCGAATCATGAATCATGAATCGAATCATGAATCCTGAATCGAATCATGAATCATGAATCGAATCACGAATCATGAATTGAATCATGAATTAAGAATCATTAATCATGAATCGAATCATGAATCATGAATTGAATCATGAATTGAATCATGAATCATGAATTAAAACATGAATCATGAATTGAATCATGATTTAAAACATGAATTATTAATTGAATCATGAATCATGAATTGAATCATAAATTGAATCATGAATCGAGAATCAGGAAATAAATCATGAATTGAATCAAGATTCATGAACCATGAATTGAATCATGAATCATGAATCATGAATTGAATCATAAAACATGAATCATGAATTGAATCATGAATCATGAATCATGAATTGAATCATGAATCATGAATTAAGAATTGAATCATGAATCATGAATCATAAATTGAATCATGAATCATAAATTGAATCATGAATCATGAAATGAATCATGAAATAAATCATGAATCATGAATTAAATCATGAATCATGAATTGAATCATGAATCATGAATCATGAATTGAATCATGAATCATGAATTGAATCATTAATCATGAATCAAATCATGAATCATGAATTGAATCATTAATCATGAATCATGAATCAAATCATGAATCATGAATTGAATCATGAATCATGAATCATGAATCATGAATTGAATCATGAATCATGAAGCAAATCATGAATCATGAATCATGAATTGAATCATAAATCATGAAATGAATCATGAAATGAATCATGAATCATGAATTGAATCATGAATCATGAATTGAATCATGAATCATGAATCATGAATTGAATCATGAATCATGAATTGAATCATTAATCATGAATCAAATCATGAATCATGAATTGAATCATTAATCATGAATCATGAATCAAATCATGAATCATGAATTGAATCATGAATCATGAATCATGAATCATGAATTGAATCATGAATCATGAAGCAAATCATGAATCATGAATCATGAATTGAATCATGAATCATGACCCATGAATTGAATAATGAATCATGAATCATGAATTGAATCATGAATTATGAATCATGAATTGTATCATTAATTGAATCATGAATCATGAATCATGAATTAAATCATGAATCATGAATTGAATCATGAATCATGAATCATGAATTGAATCATGAATCGTGAATCATGAATCATGAATCATGAATTGAATCATGAATCATAAATTGAATCATGAATCATGAAATGAATCATGAAACAAATCATGAATCATGATTTGAATCAAGTATTGAATCATAAATCATGAAATGAATCATGAAATGAATCATGAATCACAAATTGAATCATGAATCATGAATCGAATCATGAATCATGAATAATGAATCATGAATTGAATCGTGAATCATGAATTGAATCATGAATCATGAATTGAATCATGAATTAAGAATCATGAATCATGAATCGAATCATGAATCATGAATTGAATCATGAATCATGAATTAAAACATGAATCATGAATTGAATCATGATTTAAAACATGAATTATTAATTGAATCATGAATCATGAATTGAATCATGAATTGAATCATGAATCAAGAATCATGAAATAAATCATGAATTGAATCAAGATTCATGAACCATGAATTGAATCATGAAATAAATCACGAATCATGAATTAAATCATAAAACATGAATCATGAATTAAATCATGAATCATGAATCATGAATTCAATCATGAATCATGAATTAAGAATTGAATCATGAATAATGAATCGAATCATGAATTATGAATTGAATCATGAATCATGAATCATGAATCGAATCATGAATCGCAAATCATGAATTAAATTATGAATCATGAATTATGAATCGAATCATGAATCACAAATCATGAATTAAATCATGAATCATGAATCATAATATGAATCAGGAAACATGAAGGAAATCATGAAACATGAATCATGAATTGAATCATGAATTATGAATTCAATCATGAATCATGAATCATGAATTGAATAATGAATCATGAATTGAATCATTAATCATGAATCAAATCATGAATCATGAATTGAATCATGAATCACTAATTGAATCATGATTCATGAATTGAATCATGAATCATGAATTGAATCATTAATCATGAATCAAATCATGAATCATGAATTGAATCATGAATCATGAATTGAATCGTGAATCATGAAGCGAATCATGAATCATGAATCATGAATTGAATCATGAATCATGAATTGAATCATTAATCATGAATCAAATCATGAATCATGAATTAAATCATGAATCATGAATCATGAATTGAATCCTGAATCATGAATCATGAATCATGAATCATGACCCATGAATTGAATCATGAATCATGAATTGAATCATGAATTATGAATCATAAATTGAATCATGAATTGAATCATTAATTGAATCATGAATCATGAATCATGAATTGAATCATGAATCATGAATCATGAATCATGAATTGAATCATGAATCATGAATCATGAATCATGAATCATAAATTGAATCATGAATCATAAATTGAAGCATGAATCATGAAATGAATCATGAAAGAAATCATGAATCATGATTTCAATCAAGAATTGAATCATAAATCATGAAATGAATCATGAAATGAATCATGAATCACAAATTGAATCATGAATCATGAATCATGAATAATGAATCATGAATTGAATCATGAATCATGAATTGAATCATGAATCATGTATCAAGAATTGAATCATGAATCATGAATCGAATCATGAATCATGAATTGAATCATGAATCGAATCATGAATCATGAATCGAATCATGAATCATGAATCGAATCATGAATCATGAATCGAATCATGAATCATGAATTGAATCATGAATTAAGAATCATTAATCATGAATCGAATCATGAATCATGAATTGAATCATGAATTGAATCATGAATCATTAATTAAAACATGAATCATGAATTGAATCATGATTTAAAACATGAATTATTAATTGAATCATGAATCATAAATTGAATCATGAATCGAGAATCAGGAAATAAATCATAAATTGAATCAAGATTCATGAACCATGAATTGAATCATGAATCATGAATCATGAATTGAATCATAAAACATGAATCATGAATTGAATCATGAATCATGAATCATGAATTGAATCATGAATCATGAATTAAGAATTGAATCATGAATCATGAATCATAAATTGAATCATGAATCATAAATTGAATCATGAATCATGAAATGAATCATGAAATAAATCATGAATCATGAATTAAATCATAAAACATGGATCATGAATTGAATCATGAATCATGAATCATGAATTGAATCATGAATCATGAATCAAGAATTGAATCATGAATCATGAATCAAATCATGAATCATGAATTGAATCATGAATCGAATCATGAATCATGAATCGAATCATGAATCATGAATCAAATCATGAATCATGAATCGAATCATGAATTAAGAATCATGAATCATGAATTGAATCATGAATCATGAATTGAATCATGAATTGAATCATGAATCATGAATTAAAACATGAATCATGAATTGAATCATGATTTAAAACATGAATTATTAATTGAATCATGAATCATGAATTGAATCATGAATTGAATCATGAATCAAGAATCATGAAATAAATCATGAATTGAATCAAGATTCATGAACCATGAATTGAATCATGAAATAAATCACGAATCATGAATTAAATCATAAAACATGAATCATGAATTAAATCATGAATCATGAATCATGAATTCAATCATGAATCATGAATTAAGAATTGAATCATGAATAATGAATCGAATCATGAATTATGAATTGAATCATGAATCATGAATCATGAATCGAATCATGAATCGCAAATCATGAATTAAATTATGAATCATGAATTATGAATCGAATCATGAATCACAAATCATGAATTAAATCATGAATCATGAATCATAATATGAATCAGGAAACATGAAGGAAATCATGAAACATGAATCATGAATTGAATCATGAATTATGAATTCAATCATGAATCATGAATCATGAATTGAATAATGAATCATGAATTGAATCATTAATCATGAATCAAATCATGAATCATGAATTGAATCATGAATCACTAATTGAATCATGATTCATGAATTGAATCATGAATCATGAATTGAATCATTAATCATGAATCAAATCATGAATCATGAATTGAATCATGAATCATGAATTGAATCATGAATCATGAAGCGAATCATGAATCATGAATCATGAATTGAATCATGAATCATGAATTGAATCATGAATCATGAATTGAATCATTAATCATGAATCAAATCATGAATCATGAATTAAATCATGAATCATGAATCATGAATTGAATCATGAATCATGAATCATGAATCATGAATCATGACCCATGAATTGAATCATGAATCATGAATCATGAATTGAATCATGAATTATGAATCATAAATTGAATCATGAATTGAATCATTAATTGAATCATGAATCATGAATCATGAATTGAATCATGAATCATGAATCATGAATTGAATCATGAATCATGAATTGAATCATGAATCATGAATCATGAATCATGAATCATGAATTGAATCATGAATCATAAATTGAAGCATGAATCATGAAATGAATCATGAAAGAAATCATGAATCATGATTTCAATCAAGAATTGAATCATAAATCATGAAATGAATCATGAAATGAATCATGAATCACAAATTGAATCATGAATCATGAATCATGAATAATGAATCATGAATTGAATCATGAATCATGAATTGAATCATGAATCATGTATCAAGAATTGAATCATGAATCATGAATCGAATCATGAATCATGAATTGAATCATGAATCGAATCATGAATCATGAATCGAATCATGAATCATGAATCGAATCATGAATCATGAATCGAATCATGAATCATGAATTGAATCATGAATTAAGAATCATTAATCATGAATCGAATCATGAATCATGAATTGAATCATGAATTGAATCATGAATCATTAATTAAAACATGAATCATGAATTGAATCATGATTTAAAACATGAATTATTAATTGAATCATGAATCATGAATTGAATCATAAATTGAATCATGAATCGAGAATCAGGAAATAAATCATGAATTGAATCAAGATTCATGAACCATGAATTGAATCATGAATCATGAATCATGAATTGAATCATAAAACATGAATCATGAATTGAATCATGAATCATGAATCATGAATTGAATCATGAATCATGAATTAAGAATTGAATCATGAATCATGAATCATAAATTGAATCATGAATCATAAATTGTATCATGAATCATGAAATGAATCATGAAATAAATCATGAATCATGAATTAAATCATAAAACATGGATCATGAATTGAATCATGAATCATGAATCATGAATTGAATCATGAATCATGAATCATGAATCATGAATCATGAATTGAATCATGAATCATAAATTGAAGCATGAATCATGAAATGAATCATGAAAGAAATCATGAATCATGATTTCAATCAAGAATTGAATCATAAATCATGAAATGAATCATGAAATGAATCATGAATCACAAATTGAATCATGAATCATGAATCATGAATAATGAATCATGAATTGAATCATGAATCATGAATTGAATCATGAATCATGTATCAAGAATTGAATCATGAATCATGAATCGAATCATGAATCATGAATTGAATCATGAATCGAATCATGAATCATGAATCGAATCATGAATCATGAATCGAATCATGAATCATGAATCGAATCATGAATCATGAATTGAATCATGAATTAAGAATCATTAATCATGAATCGAATCATGAATCATGAATTGAATCATGAATTGAATCATGAATCATTAATTAAAACATGAATCATGAATTGAATCATGATTTAAAACATGAATTATTAATTGAATCATGAATCATGAATTGAATCATAAATTGAATCATGAATCGAGAATCAGGAAATAAATCATGAATTGAATCAAGATTCATGAACCATGAATTGAATCATGAATCATGAATCATGAATTGAATCATAAAACATGAATCATGAATTGAATCATGAATCATGAATCATGAATTGAATCATGAATCATGAATTAAGAATTGAATCATGAATCATGAATCATAAATTGAATCATGAATCATAAATTGAATCATGAATCATGAAATGAATCATGAAATAAATCATGAATCATGAATTAAATCATAAAACATGGATCATGAATTGAATCATGAATCATGAATCATGAATTGAATCATGAATCATGAATCAAGAATTGAATCATGAATCATGAATCAAATCATGAATCATGAATTGAATCATGAATCGAATCATGAATCATGAATCGAATCATGAATCATGAATCAAATCATGAATCATGAATCGAATCATGAATTAAGAATCATGAATCATGAATTGAATCATGAATCATGAATTGAATCATGAATTGAATCATGAATCATGAATTAAAACATGAATCATGAATTGAATCATGATTTAAAACATGAATTATTAATTGAATCATGAATCATGAATTGAATCATGAATTGAATCATGAATCAAGAATCATGAAATAAATCATGAATTGAATCAAGATTCATGAACCATGAATTGAATCATGAAATAAATCACGAATCATGAATTAAATCATAAAACATGAATCATGAATTAAATCATGAATCATCAATCATGAATTCAATCATGAATCATGAATTAAGAATTGAATCATGAATAATGAATCGAATCATGAATTATGAATTGAATCATGAATCATGAATCATGAATCGAATCATGAATCGCAAATCATGAATTAAATTATGAATCATGAATTATGAATCGAATCATGAATCACAAATCATGAATTAAATCATGAATCATGAATCATAATATGAATCAGGAAACATGAAGGAAATCATGAAACATGAATCATGAATTGAATCATGAATTATGAATTCAATCATGAATCATGAATCATGAATTGAATAATGAATCATGAATTGAATCATTAATCATGAATCAAATCATGAATCATGAATTGAATCATGAATCACTAATTGAATCATGATTCATGAATTGAATCATGAATCATGAATTGAATCATTAATCATGAATCAAATCATGAATCATGAATTGAATCATGAATCATGAATTGAATCATGAATCATGAAGCGAATCATGAATCATGAATCATGAATTGAATCATTAATCATGAATCAAATCATGAATCATGAATTAAATCATGAATCATGAATCATGAATTGAATCATGAATCATGAATCATGAATCATGAATCATGACCCATGAATTGAATCATGAATCATGAATCATGAATTGAATCATGAATTATGAATCATAAATTGAATCATGAATTGAATCATTAATTGAATCATGAATCATGAATCATGAATTGAATCATGAATCATGAATCATGAATTGAATCATGAATCATGAATTGAATCATGAATCATGAATCATGAATCATGAATCATGAATTGAATCATGAATCATAAATTGAAGCATGAATCATGAAATGAATCATGAAAGAAATCATGAATCACAAATTAAATCATGAATCATGAATCATGAATAATGAATCATGAATTGAATCATGAATCATGAATTGAATCATGAATCATGTATCAAGAATTGAATCATGAATCATGAATCGAATCATGAATCATGAATTGAATCATGAATCGAATCATGAATCATGAATCGAATCATGAATCATGAATCGAATCATGAATCATGAATTGAATCATGAATTAAGAATCATTAATCATGAATCGAATCATGAATCATGAATTGAATCATGAATTGAATCATGAATCATTAATTAAAACATGAATCATGAATTGAATCATGATTTAAAACATGAATTATTAATTGAATCATGAATCATGAATTGAATCATAAATTGAATCATGAATCGAGAATCAGGAAATAAATCATGAATTGAATCAAGATTCATGAACCATGAATTGAATCATGAATCATGAATCATGAATTGAATCATAAAACATGAATCATGAATTGAATCATGAATCATGAATCATGAATTGAATCATGAATCATGAATTAAGAATTGAATCATGAATCATGAATCATAAATTGAATCATGAATCATAAATTGAATCATGAATCATGAAATGAATCATGAAATAAATCATGAATCATGAATTAAATCATAAAACATGGATCATGAATTGAATCATGAATCATGAATTGAATCATGAATCATGAATCATGAATCATGAATCATGAATTGAATCATGAATCATAAATTGAAGCATGAATCATGAAATGAATCATGAAAGAAATCATGAATCATGATTTCAATCAAGAATTGAATCATAAATCATGAAATGAATCATGAAATGAATCATGAATCACAAATTGAATCATGAATCATGAATCATGAATAATGAATCATGAATTGAATCATGAATCATGAATTGAATCATGAATCATGTATCAAGAATTGAATCATGAATCATGAATCGAATCATGAATCATGAATTGAATCATGAATCGAATCATGAATTAAGAATCATGAATCATGAATTGAATCATGAATCATGAATTGAATCATGAATTGAATCATGAATCATGAATTAAAACATGAATCATGAATTGAATCATGATTTAAAACATGAATTATTAATTGAATCATGAATCATGAATTGAATCATGAATTGAATCATGAATCAAGAATCATGAAATAAATCATGAATTGAATCAAGATTCATGAACCATGAATTGAATCATGAAATAAATCACGAATCATGAATTAAATCATAAAACATGAATCATGAATTAAATCATGAATCATGAATCATGAATTCAATCATGAATCATGAATTAAGAATTGAATCATGAATAATGAATCGAATCATGAATTATGAATTGAATCATGAATCATGAATCATGAATCGAATCATGAATCGCAAATCATGAATTAAATTATGAATCATGAATTATGAATCGAATCATGAATCACAAATCATGAATTAAATCATGAATCATGAATCATAATATGAATCAGGAAACATGAAGGAAATCATGAAACATGAATCATGAATTGAATCATGAATTATGAATTCAATCATGAATCATGAATCATGAATTGAATAATGAATCATGAATTGAATCATTAATCATGAATCAAATCATGAATCATGAATTGAATCATGAATCACTAATTGAATCATGATTCATGAATTGAATCATGAATCATGAATTGAATCATTAATCATGAATCAAATCATGAATCATGAATTGAATCATGAATCATGAATTGAATCATGAATCATGAAGCGAATCATGAATCATGAATCATGAATTGAATCATGAATCATGAATTGAATCATTAATCATGAATCAAATCATGAATCATGAATTAAATCATGAATCATGAATCATGAATTGAATCATGAATCATGAATCATGAATCATGAATCATGACCCATGAATTGAATCATGAATCATGAATCATGAATTGAATCATGAATTATGAATCATAAATTGAATCATGAATTGAATCATTAATTGAATCATGAATCATGAATCATGAATTGAATCATGAATCATGAATCATGAATTGAATCATGAATCATGAATTGAATCATGAATCATGAATCATGAATCATGAATCATGAATTGAATCATGAATCATAAATTGAAGCATGAATCATGAAATGAATCATGAAAGAAATCATGAATCATGATTTCAATCAAGAATTGAATCATAAATCATGAAATGAATCATGAAATGAATCATGAATCACAAATTAAATCATGAATCATGAATCATGAATAATGAATCATGAATTGAATCATGAATCATGAATTGAATCATGAATCATGTATCAAGAATTGAATCATGAATCATGAATCGAATCATGAATCATGAATTGAATCATGAATCGAATCATGAATCATGAATCGAATCATGAATCATGAATCGAATCATGAATCATGAATCGAATCATGAATCATGAATTGAATCATGAATTAAGAATCATTAATCATGAATCGAATCATGAATCATGAATTGAATCATGAATTGAATCATGAATCATTAATTAAAACATGAATCATGAATTGAATCATGATTTAAAACATGAATTATTAATTGAATCATGAATCATGAATTGAATCATAAATTGAATCATGAATCGAGAATCAGGAAATAAATCATGAATTGAATCAAGATTCATGAACCATGAATTGAATCATGAATCATGAATCATGAATTGAATCATAAAACATGAATCATGAATTGAATCATGAATCATGAATCATGAATTGAATCATGAATCATGAATCATGAATCATGAATCATGAATTGAATCATGAATCATAAATTGAAGCATGAATCATGAAATGAATCATGAAAGAAATCATGAATCATGATTTCAATCAAGAATTGAATCATAAATCATGAAATGAATCATGAAATGAATCATGAATCACAAATTGAATCATGAATCATGAATAATGAATCATGAATTGAATCATGAATCATGAATTGAATCATGAATCATGTATCAAGAATTGAATCATGAATCATGAATCGAATCATGAATCATGAATTGAATCATGAATCGAATCATGAATCATGAATCGAATCATGAATCATGAATCGAATCATGAATCATGAATCGAATCATGAATCATGAATTGAATCATGAATTAAGAATCATTAATCATGAATCGAATCATGAATCATGAATTGAATCATGAATTGAATCATGAATCATTAATTAAAACATGAATCATGAATTGAATCATGATTTAAAACATGAATTATTAATTGAATCATGAATCATGAATTGAATCATAAATTGAATCATGAATCGAGAATCAGGAAATAAATCATGAATTGAATCAAGATTCATGAACCATGAATTGAATCATGAATCATGAATTGAATCATAAAACATGAATCATGAATTGAATCATGAATCATGAATCATGAATTGAATCATGAATCATGAATTAAGAATTGAATCATGAATCATGAATCATAAATTGAATCATGAATCATAAATTGAATCATGAATCATGAAATGAATCATGAAATAAATCATGAATCATGAATTAAATCATAAAACATGGATCATGAATTGAATCATGAATCATGAATCATGAATTGAATCATGAATCATGAATCAAGAATTGAATCATGAATCATGAATCAAATCATGAATCATGAATTGAATCATGAATCGAATCATGAATCATGAATCGAATCATGAATCATGAATCAAATCATGAATCATGAATCGAATCATGAATTAAGAATCATGAATCATGAATTGAATCATGAATCATGAATTGAATCATGAATTGAATCATGAATCATGAATTAAAACATGAATCATGAATTGAATCATGATTTAAAACATGAATTATTAATTGAATCATGAATCATGAATTGAATCATGAATTGAATCATGAATCAAGAATCATAAAATAAATCATGAATTGAATCAAGATTCATGAACCATGAATTGAATCACAAAATAAATCATGAATCATGAATTAAATCATAAAACATGAATCATGAATTGAATCATGAATCATGAATCATGAATTGAATCATGAATTATGAATCAAGAATTGAATCATAAATCATGAATCGAATCATGAATCATGAATTGAATCATTAATCATGAATCAAATCATGAATCATGAATTGAATCATGAATCTTTAATTGAATCATGATTCATGAATTGAATCATGAATCATGAATTGAATCATTAATCATGAATCAAATCATGAATCATGAATTGAATCATTAATCATGAATTGAATCATGAATCATGAAGCGAATCATGAATCATGAATCATGAATTGAATCATGAATCATGAATTGAATCATTAATCATGAATCAAATCATGAATCATGAATTAAATCATGAATCATGAATCATAATATGAATCAGGAAACATGAAGGAAATCATGAAACATGAATCATGAATTGAATCATGAATTATGAATTCAATCATGAATCAAGAATCATGAATTGAATAATGAATCATGAATTGAATCATTAATCATGAATCAAATCATGAATCATGAATTGAATCATGAATCACTAATTGAATCATGATTCATGAATTGAATCATGAATCATGAATTGAATCATTAATCATGAATCAAATCATGAATCATGAATTGAATCATGAATCATGAATTGAATCATGAATCATGAAGCGAATCAAGAATCATGAATCTTGAATTGAATCATGAATCATGAATTGAATCATTAATCATGAATCAAATCATGAATCATGAATTAAATCATGAATCATAAATCATGAATCATGAATTGAATCATGAATCATGACCCATGAATTGAATCATGAATCATGAATCATGAATTGAATCATGAATTATGAATCATAAATTGAATCATGAATTGAATCATTAATTGAATCATGAATCATGAATCATGAATTGAATCATGAATCATGAATTGAATCATGAATCATGAATCATGAATCATGAATCATGAATTGAATCATGAATCATAAATTGAAGCATGAATCATGAAATGAATCATGAAAGAAATCATGAATCATGATTTCAATCAAGAATTGAATCATAAATCATGAAATGAATCATGAAATGAATCATGAATCACAAATTGAATCATGAATCATGAATCGAATCATGAATCATGAATAATGAATCATGAATTGAATCATGAATCATGAATTGAATCATGAATCATGAATCAAGAATTGAATCATGAATCATGAATCGAATCATGAATCATGAATTGAATCATGAATCGAATCATGAATCATGAATCGAATCATGAATCCTGAATCGAATCATGAATCATGAATCGAATCATGAATCATGAATTGAATCATGAATTAAGAATCATTAATCATGAATCGAATCATGAATCATGAATTGAATCATGAATTGAATCATGAATCATGAATTAAAACATGAATCATGAATTGAATCATGATTTAAAACATGAATTATTAATTGAATCATGAATCATGAATTGAATCATAAATTGAATCATGAATCGAGAATCAGGAAATAAATCATGAATTGAATCAAGATTCATGAACCATGAATTGAATCATGAATCATGAATTGAATCATAAAACATGAATCATGAATTGAATCATGAATCATGAATCATGAATTGAATCATGAATCATGAATTAAGAATTGAATCATGAATCATGAATCATAAATTGAATCATGA
The DNA here is from genome assembly GCF_038048845.1 of Mixophyes fleayi. Taxonomy (NCBI): domain Eukaryota; kingdom Metazoa; phylum Chordata; class Amphibia; order Anura; family Limnodynastidae; genus Mixophyes; species Mixophyes fleayi. Next base: position 137,687 of record NW_027445953.1, read on the forward strand.
ATCATAAATTGAATCATGAATCATGAAATGAATCATGAAATAAATCATGAATCATGAATTAAATCATAAAACATGGATCATGAATTGAATCATGAATCATGAATCATGAATTGAATCATGAATCGTGAATCAAGAATTGAATCATGAATCATGAATCAAATCATGAATCATGAATTGAATCATGAATCGAATCATGAATCATGAATCGAATCATGAATCATGAATCAAATCATGAATCATGAATCGAATCATGAATTAAGAATCATGAATCATGAATTGAATCATGAATCATGAATTGAATCATGAATTGAATCATGAATCATGAATTAAAACATGAATCATGAATTGAATCATGATTTAAAACATGAATTATTAATTGAATCATGAATTGAATCATGAATTGAATCATGAATCAAGAATCATGAAATAAATCATGAATTGAATCAAGATTCATGAACCATGAATTGAATCACAAAATAAATCATAAATCATGAATTAAATCATAAAACATGAATCATGAATTGAATCATGAATCATGAATCATGAATTGAATCATGAATTATGAATCAAGAATTGAATCATGAATCATGAATCGAATCATGAATCATGAATTGAATTATGAATCATGAATCATGAATTGAATAATGAATAAAATCATGAATCATGAATTGAATCATGAATGATGAATCGAATCATAAATCATGAATTGAATCATGAATTAGGAATCATGAATCATGAATTAAGAATCATGAATCATGAATTGAATCATGAATCAGGAATTGAATCATGAATTGAATCATTAATCATGAATTAAAATATGAATCATGAATTGAATCATGATTTAAAACATGAATTATGAATTAAATCATGAATCATGAATCATGAATTGAATCTTGAATCATGAATCGAATCATGAATCATGAATCGAATCATGAATCATGAATTATAAATCGAATCTCGAATCATGATTCGAATCAAGAATCATGAATCGAATCATGAATCGAATCATGAATCACAAATCATGAATTGAATTATGAATCATGAATTATGAATCGAATCATGAATCACAAATCATGAATTAAATCATGAAATGAATCATGAATCATGAATTGAATCATGAATCATGAATTGAATCATGAATCATGAATTGAATCATTAATCATGAATCAAATCATGAATCATGAATTGAATCATTAATCATGAATCATGAATTGAATCATGAATCAAATCATGAATCATGAATTGAATCATGAATCATGAATCATGAATTGAATCATGAATCATGAATCATGAATTGAATCATGAATTATGAATCATAAATTGAATCATGAATTGAATCATTAATTGAATTATGAATCATGAATTGAATCATGAATCATGAATTGAATCATGAATCGTGAATCATGAATTGAATCATGAATCGTGAATCATGAATCATGAATCATGAATTGAATCATGAATCATAAATTGAATCATGAATCATGAAATGAATCATGAAATAAATCATGAATCATGATTTGAATCAAGAATTGATTCATAAATCATGAAATGAATCATGAAATGAATCATGAATCACAAATTGAATCATGAATCATGAATCGAATCATGAATCATAAATAATGAATCATGAATCATGAATTGAATCATGAATCATGAATCATGAATCATGAATTGAATCATAAATCATGAAAATGAATCATGAAATGAATCATGAATCATGAATTGAATCATGAATCATGAATTGAATCATGAATCATGAATCATGAATTGAATCATGAATCATGAATTGAATCATTAATCATGAATTGAATCATGAATCATGAATTGAATCATTAATCATGAATCATGAATTGAATCATGAATCATGAATCAAATCATGAATCATGAATTGAATCATGAATCATGAATCATGAATTGAATCATGAATCATGAAGCAAATCATGAATCATGAATCATGAATTGAATCATGAATCATGACCCATGAATTGAATCATGAATCATGAATCATGAATTGAATCATGAATTATGAATCATAAATTGAATCATGAGTTGAATCATTAATTGAATCATGAATCATGAATCATGAATTGAATCATGAATCATGAAATGAATCATGAATCATGGATTGAATCATGAATCGTGAATCATGAATCATGAATCATGAATTGAATCATGAATCATAAATTGAATCATGAATCATGAAATGAATCATGAAATAAATCATGAATCATGATTTGAATCAAGAATTGAATCATAAATCATGAAATGAATCATGAAATGAATCATGAATCACAAATTGAATCATGAATCATGAATCGAATCATGAATCATGAATAATGAATCATGAATTGAATCATGAATCATGAATTGAATCATGAATCATGAATTGAATCATGAATTAAGAATCATGAATCATGAATCGAATCATGAATCATGAATTGAATCATGAATCATGAATTAAAACATGAATCATGAATTGAATCATGATTTAAAACATGAATTATTAATTGAATCATGAATCATGAATTGAATCATGAATTGAATCATGAATCAAGAATCATGAAATAAATCATGAATTAAATCAAGATTCATGAACCATGAATTGAATCATGAAATAAATCATGAATCATGAATTAAATCATAAAACATGAATCATGAATTGAATCATGAATCATGAATCATGAATTCAATCATGAATCATGAATTAAGAATTGAATCATGAATAATGAATCGAATCATGAATCATGAATTGAATCATGAATCATGAATCATGAATCGAATCATGAATCGCAAATCATGAATTAAATTATGAATCATGAATTATGAATCGAATCATGAATCACAAATCATGAATTAAATCATGAATCATGAATCATAATATGAATCAGGAAACATGAAGGAAATCATGAAACATGAATCATGAATTGAATCATGAATTATGAATTCAATCATGAATCATGAATCATGAATTGAATCATGAATCATGAATTGAATCATTAATCATGAATCAAATCATGAATCATGAATCACTAATTGAATCATGAATCATGAATTGAATCATGAATCATGAATTGAATCATTAATCATGAATCAAATCATGAATCATGAATTGAATCATGAATCATGAATCATGAATTGAATTATGAATCATGAAGCGAATCATGAATCATGAATCATGAATCATGAATCATGACCCATGAATTGAATCATGAATCATGAATCATGAATTGAATCATGAATTATGAATCATAAATTGAATCATGAATTGAATCATGAATCATGAATCATGAATCATGAATCATGAATTGAATCATGAATCATAAATTGAAGCATGAATCATGAAATGAATCATGAAAGAAATCATGAATCATGATTTCAATCAAGAATTGAATCATAAATCATGAAATGAATCATGAATCACAAATTGAATCATGAATCATGAATCGAATCATGAATCATGAATAATGAATCATGAATTGAATCATGAATCATGAATTGAATCATGAATCATGAATCAAGAATTGAATCATGAATCATGAATTGAATGATGAATCGAATCATGAATCATGAATCGAATCATGAATCATGAATCGAATCATGAATCATGAAGTGAATCATGAATTAAGAATCATTAATCATGAATCGAATCATGAATCATGAATTGAATCATGAATTGAATCATGAATCATGAATTAAAACATGAATCATGAATTGAATCATGATTTAAAACATGAATTATTAATTGAATCATGAATTGAATCATAAATTGAATCATGAATCGAGAATCAGGAAATAAATCATGAATTGAATCAAGATTCATGAACCATGAATTGAATCATGAAATAAATCATGAATCATGAATTAAATCATAAAACATGAATCATGAATTGAATCATGAATCATGAATCATGAATTGAATCATGAATCATGAATTAAGAATTGAATCATGAATCATGAATCATAAATTGAATCATGAATCATGAAATGAATCATGAAATAAATCATGAATCATGAATTAAATCATAAAACATGGATCATGAATTGAATCATGAATCATGAATCATGAATTGAATCATGAATCATGAATCAAGAATTGAATCATGAATCATGAATCAAATCATGAATCAAGAATTGAATCATGAATCGAATCATGTTTCATGAATCGAATCATGAATCATGAATCAAATCATGAATCATGAATCGAATCATGAATCATGAATTGAATCATGAATTAAGAATCATGAATCATGAATTGAATCATGAATCATGAATTGAATCATGAATTGAATCATGAATCATGAATTAAAACATGAATCATGAATTGAATCATGATTTAAAACATGAATTATTAATTTAATCATGAATCATGAATTGAATCATGAATTGAATCATGAATCAAGAATCATGAAATAAATCATGAATTGAATCAAGATTCATGAACCATGAATTGAATCACGAAATAAATCATGAATCATGAATTAAATCATAAAACATGAATCATGAATTGAATCATGAAACATGAATCATGAATTGAATCATGAATCATGAATCAAGAATTGAATCATGAATCATGAATCGAATCATGAATCATGAATTGAATTATGAATCATGAATCATGAATTGAATAATGAATAAAATCATGAATCATGAATTGAATCATGAATGATGAATCGAATCATAAATCATGAATTGAATCATGAATTAGGAATCATGAATCATAAATTAAGAATCATGAATCATGAATTGAATCATGAATCAGGAATTGAATCATGAATTGAATCATTAATCATGAATTAAAATATGAATCATGAATTGAATCATGATTTAAAACAGTAATTATGAATTGAATCATGAATCATGAATCATGAATTGAATCTTGAATCATGAATCGAATCATGAATCATGAATCGAATCATGAATCATGAATTATAAATCAAATCTCGAATCATGATTCGAATCAAGAATCATGAATCGAATCATGAATCGAATCATGAATCACAAATCATGAATTGAATTATGAATCATGAATTATGAATCGAATCATGAATCACAAATCATGAATTAAATCATGAAATGAATCATGAATCATGAATTGAATCATGAATCATGAATCATGAATTGAATCATGAATCATGAATCAAATCATGAATCATGAATTGAATCATTAATCATGAATCATGAATTGAATCATGAATCATGAATCAAATCATGAATCATGAATTGAATCATGAATCATGAATCATGAATTGAATCATGAATCATGAATCATGAATTGAATCATGAATTATGAATCATAAATTGAATCATGAATTGAATCATTAATTGAATCATGAATCATAAATCATGAATTGAATCATGAATCATGAATTGAATCATGAATCATGAATTGAATCATGAATCATGAATCATGAATTGAATCATGAATCGTGAATCGTGAATCATGAATCATGAATTGAATCATGAATTATAAATTGAATCATGAATCATGAAATGAATCATGAAATAAATCATGAATCATGATTTGAATCAAGAATTGATTCATAAATCATGAAATGAATCATGAATCGAATCATGAATCATGAATAATGAATCATGAATTGAATCATGAATCATGAATTGAATCATGAATCATGAATCATGAATTGAATCATGAATTAAGAATCATGAATCATGAATCGAATCATGAATCATGAATTGAATCATGAATCATGAATTAAAACATGAATCATTAATTGAATCATGATTTAAAACATGAATTATTAATTGAATCATGAATCATGAATTGAATCATGAATTGAATCATGAATCAAGAATCATGAAATAAATCATGAATTGAATCAAGATTCATGAACCATGAATTGAATCATGAAATAAATCATGAATCATGAATTAAATCATAAAACATGAATCATGAATTGAATCATGAATCATGAATTCAATCATGAATCATGAATTAAGAATTGAATCATGAATAATGAATCGAATCATGAATCATGAATTGAATCATGAATCATGAATCATGAATCGAATCATGAATCGCAAATCATGAATTAAATTATGAATCATGAATTATGAATCGAATCATGAATCACAAATCATGAATTAAATCATAAAACATGAATCATGAATTGAATCATGAAACATGAATCATGAATTGAATCATGAATCATGAATCAAGAATTGAATCATGAATCATGAATCGAATCATGAATCATGAATTGAATTATGAATCATGAATCATGAATTGAATAATGAATAAAATCATGAATCATGAATTGAATCATGAATGATGAATCGAATCATAAATCATGAATTGAATCATGAATTAGGAATCATGAATCATAAATTAAGAATCATGAATCATGAATTGAATCATGAATCAGGAATTGAATCATGAATTGAATCATTAATCATGAATTAAAATATGAATCATGAATTGAATCATGATTTAAAACAGTAATTATGAATTGAATCATGAATCATGAATCATGAATTGAATCTTGAATCATGAATCGAATCATGAATCATGAATCGAATCATGAATCATGAATTATAAATCAAATCTCGAATCATGATTCGAATCAAGAATCATGAATCGAATCATGAATCGAATCATGAATCACAAATCATGAATTGAATTATGAATCATGAATTATGAATCGAATCATGAATCACAAATCATGAATTAAATCATGAAATGAATCATGAATCATGAATTGAATCATGAATCATGAATCATGAATTGAATCATGAATCATGAATCAAATCATGAATCATGAATTGAATCATTAATCATGAATCATGAATTGAATCATGAATCATGAATCAAATCATGAATCATGAATTGAATCATGAATCATGAATCATGAATTGAATCATGAATCATGAATCATGAATTGAATCATGAATTATGAATCATAAATTGAATCATGAATTGAATCATTAATTGAATCATGAATCATAAATCATGAATTGAATCATGAATCATGAATTGAATCATGAATCATGAATCATGAATTGAATCATGAATCGTGAATCGTGAATCATGAATCATGAATTGAATCATGAATTATAAATTGAATCATGAATCATGAAATGAATCATGAAATAAATCATGAATCATGATTTGAATCAAGAATTGATTCATAAATCATGAAATGAATCATGAATCGAATCATGAATCATGAATAATGAATCATGAATTGAATCATGAATCATGAATTGAATCATGAATCATGAATCATGAATTGAATCATGAATTAAGAATCATGAATCATGAATCGAATCATGAATCATGAATTGAATCATGAATCATGAATTAAAACATGAATCATTAATTGAATCATGATTTAAAACATGAATTATTAATTGAATCATGAATCATGAATTGAATCATGAATTGAATCATGAATCAAGAATCATGAAATAAATCATGAATTGAATCAAGATTCATGAACCATGAATTGAATCATGAAATAAATCATGAATCATGAATTAAATCATAAAACATGAATCATGAATTGAATCATGAATCATGAATTCAATCATGAATCATGAATTAAGAATTGAATCATGAATAATGAATCGAATCATGAATCATGAATTGAATCATGAATCATGAATCATGAATCGAATCATGAATCGCAAATCATGAATTAAATTATGAATCATGAATTATGAATCGAATCATGAATCACAAATCATGAATTAAATCATGAATCATGAATCATAAAATGAATCAGGAATCATGAAGGAAATCATGAAACATGAATCATGAATTGAATCATGAATTATGAATTCAATCATGAATCATGAATCATGAATTGAATCATGAATCATGAATTGAATCATTAATCATGAATCATGAATTAAATCATGAATCATGAATCACTAATTGAATCATGAATTATGAATTGAATCATGAATCATGAATTGAATCATTAATCATGAATCAAAACATGAATCATGAATTGAATCATGAATCATGAATCATGAATTGAATCATGAATCATGAAGCGAATCATGAATCATGAATCATGAATTGAATCATGAATCATGAATTGAATCATTAATCATGAATCAAATCATGAATCATGATTTAAATCATGAATCATTAATCATGAATCAAATCATGAATCATGATTTAAATCATGAATCATGAATCATGAATCATGAATTAAATCATGAATCATGAAGCGAATCATGAATCATGAATCATGAATTGAATCATGAATCATGACCCATGAATTGAATCATGAATCATGAATCATGAATTGAATCATGAATTATGAATCATAAATTGAATCATGAATTGAATCATTAATTGAATCATGAATCATGAATCATGAATTGAATCATGAATCATGAATTGAATCATGAATCATGAATCATGAATCATGAATCATGAATTAAATCATGAATCATAAATTGAAGCATGAATCATGAAATGAATCATGAAATAAATTATGAATCATGATTTCAATCAAGAATTTAATCATAAATCATGAAATGAATCATGAAATGAATCATGAATCACAAATTGAATCATGAATCATGAATCGAATCATGAATCATGAATAATGAATCATGAATTAAATTATGAATCATGAATTGAATCATGAATCATGAATCAAGAATTGAATCAATAATCATGAATCGAATCATGAATCATGAATTGAATCATGAATCGAATCATGAATCATGAATCGAATCATGAATCATGATTTAAAACATGAATTTTTAATTGAATCATGAATCATGAATTGAATCATGAATTGAGTCATGAATCAAGAATCATGAAATAAATCATGAATTGAATCAAGATTCATGAACCATGAATTGAATCACGAAATAAATCATGAATCATGAAATAAATCATAAAACATGAATCATGAATTGAATCATGAATCATGAATCATGAATTGAATCATGAATCATGAATCAAGAATTGAATCATGAATCATGAATCGAATCATGAATCATGAATTGAATTATGAATCATGAATCATGAATTGAATAATGAATAAAATCATGAATAATGAATTGAATCATGAATGATGAATCGAATCATAAATCATGAATTGAATCATGAATTAGGAATCATGAATCATGAATTAAGAATCATGAATTATGAATTGAATCATGAATCAGGAATTGAATCATGAATTGAATCATTAATCATGAATTAAAATATGAATCATGAATTGAATCATGATTTAAAACATGAATTATGAATTGAATCATGAATCATGAATTGAATCTTGAATCATGAATCGAATCATGAATCATGAATCGAATCATGAATCATGAATTATAAATCGAATCTCAAATCATGATTCGAATCAAGAATCATGAATCGAATCATGAATTATGAATCGAATCATGAATCACAAATCATGAATTGAATTATGAATCATGAATTATGAATCGAATCATGAATCACAAATCATGAATTAAATCATGAATTGTGAATCATAAAATGAATCATGAATCATGAAGGAAATCATGAATCATGAATCATGAATTGAATCATAAATCATGAAATGAATCATGAAATGAATCATGAATCATGAATTGAATCATGAATCATGAATTGAATCATGAATCATGAATTGAATCATGAATCATGAATCATGAATTGAATCATTAATCATGAATCAAATCATGAATCATGAATTGAATCATTAATCATGAATCATGAATCAAATCATGAATCATGAATTGAATCATGAATCATGAATCATGAATCATGAAGCAAATCATGAATCATGAATCATGAATTGAATCATGAATCATGACCCATGAATTGAATCATGAATCATGAATCATGAATTGAATCATGAATTATGAATCATAAATTGAATCATGAATTGAATCAATAATTGAATCATGAATCATGAATCATGAATTGAATCATGAATCATGAATCATGAATTGAATCATGAATCATAAATTGAATCATGAATCATGAAATGAATCATGAAATAAATCATGAATCATGATTTGAATCAAGTATTGAATCATAAATCATGAAATGAATCATGAAATGAATCATGAATCACAAATTGAATCATGAATCATGAATTGAATCATGAATCATGAATTGAATCATGAATCATGAATTGAATCATGAATTAAGAATCATGAATCATGAATCGAATCATGAATCATGAATTGAATCATGAATCATGAATTAAAACATGAATCATGAATTGAATCATGATTTAAAACATGAATTATTAATTGAATCATGAATCATGCCTTAGCGATGGCATTGTTTAGGGTGAATTGATTGGCTGCATTTTTGTGAGTCCTGCATAATCGCTGCCTTCTGTAGGCAGGTGATAGGTGCACTTTAAAGTTGTAACACAGTAATCGCACTTTCAATGTAATACAGCACATTAAACAATATTTAACAATGACATTTGCAACAGGGAACTCAACTTGATGATAATAGTAAAATACAATAAAAATGATGGTAATATGTCTATAAAAGTTAAGTTTTAAAATAGCCACTTTTGTTCATTAGGAACAAGTATGTATTAAAAGGAAAGCATAAGCTATGCAGTTTAAGGATATTAATATTATTTTTATTGTTATTGTCGATTATATATATGGCAACACAAAATCCAGCAGTGCCGTACAGTGAGCGTAGTACATAAAACATAGGGACAGATTCAATTGTAAAAAAAAATGGCAGCATAGTGTCCCGGAACGGCCACGAGACAATTTGTTTTAGTGAAATATCCGCTCACTTTTCACAGCCACAATGTTCATTAATTGAATCTGCCCCACAGAGGTCCGATAAGCAAAATGCAGAAAATTCAATATGATGCACAAGGTGGACAAGGTGGGAACAGACCAGAAAACAGGAGGAGAGAGCTTACAATCCAATATACGGTAATTTTCATTAATATGATTCTCATTCTCATTAATGGTGCATATCGATACTAATATTTGTTACTGGTGTTTAAGGAAGTTACTAGTCCAGTTTCCATCAAGAATTGAGAATCGTTTCTGTATATTCAGGTCTGATGCGAGATATCTGGAAGAAATTCAGCAGATTAAGTACTGGGGGCTCAATATCAGAGAGGAGGGGGTGCTGCTGATTTGTACAATTATATAATCAGAGAACTGTTTGATCATCTAAAATATCCATTGTGTTTACACTAGAGAGGACATTACTCCATATAGCAAAAGGGTTTTTTTGTATCTCAGTGTCACAAGTATATTGTTGTATTATTATTTTAACCCAATCACTGAATCTGAAAAAGTTATTTAATAAAATTCACAATAGACTATTGCTACTAGGAGCTGTCCATGGTGCTGTCCGAGAATCCTGTATTCTGTTACCTACACTCAGAGCCTCATTTACAGGAGCTGTCCATGGTGCTGTCCGAGAATCCTGTATTCTGTTACCTACACTCAGAGCCTTATTTACAGGAGCTGTCCATGGTGCTGTCCGAGAATCCTGTATTCTGTTACCTACACTCAGAGCCTTATTTACAGGAGCTGTCCATGGTGCTGTCCGAGAATCCTGTATTCTGTTACCTACACTCAGAGCCTCATTTACAGGAGCTGTCCATGGTGCTGTCCGAGAATCCTGTATTTACTATCTGATTTTGCATGTAGCACACAAATACTGGAGGTTTATTTTTACACTGCAAATTTGGCTTGAGATAGGAGTCTCACATTCCCACTTTAATTTGTCCACACATTTAAATTTGCCCTCCCCTCATGCAGCTCAATATGGTTCTGCCATGGTGCAAAACTGCATCTTTTAGCTGGATTATTCCCCAGAAAAACCCAAACACTGTAGGCATCATATATAATAAAATTGCAATATTGAAATGGGTTTACATTGTAAAATGTCTAGTTAAAGGTAATATTTTCTATACTTTACAAGTTTCTTTTTGTCAGAATTAAATTTTTAAAATAATTACTTCTTTTTGCTTTTAAAAATTCGAAAAACGCACTTA